>NW_027047644.1:0-13574 GCF_025399875.1 Dalotia coriaria
TTAGCGTTTTAAAAAAAACAAATAAAGCCAAATGCTGTTTTGCTAAAATAGCATTTTCAAGCATTTAGATCGTTGAAATCGTTCAAATAGACGCAATATTAATAAAAACAATAATAAAATTTTGTCGTTCTTATGCTGTTTTACGCGTAAAAACGCAGATTAAAAACTCAAACGTGCTGTTTTGCTAAAATAAGCATTTTCAAGCATTTTAGATCGTTGAAATCGTTCAAATAGAAGCTATTAATAAAAAACGAATAATAAAAAAATTTTGCGTTTTATGCTGTTTTACGCGTTAAACGCAGATTAAAGCTCAAAACGTGCTGTTTTGCTAAATAAAGCATTTTCAAGCATTTTAGATCGTTGAAATCGTTCAAATAGACGCAATATTTAAAAAAACGAATAATAAAAATTTTGTCGTTTTATGCTGTTTTGCGCGTAAACGCAGATTAAAGCTCAAAACGGGTGTTTTGTAAAAAAGCATTTTCAAGCATTTTAGATCGTTGAAATCGTTAATAGAAGCAATATTAATAAAAACGAATAATAAAAATTTTCGTCGTTTTATGCTGTTTTACGCGTTAAAACGCAGATTAAAGCTCAAAAGTGCTGTTTTGCTAAAATAAAAGCATTTTCAAGCATTTTAGATCGTTGAAATCGTTTAAATAGAAGCAATATTAATAAAAAAGAATAATAAAAAATTGTCATTTTTGCTGTTTTACGCGTTAAAAACGCAGTTAAAGCTCAAAACGTGCTGTTTTGCTAAAATAAGAACAACATTTTAGATCGTTGAAATCGTTAAATAGACGCAATATTAATAAAAACGAATAATAAAAATTTCCGTCGTTTATGTTTTACGCGTTAAAACGCAGAATAAAGCTCAAAACGGCTGTTTTGCAAAAAAGATTTTCAAGCATTTTAGACGTTAAATCGTTCAAATAGAAGCAATATTAATAAAAACGAATAATAAAAAATTCGTCGTTTTAGCTGTTTTACGCGTTAAAAAGCAGATTAAACTCAAACGTGCTGTTTTGCTAAAATATGCATTTTAACATTTTTGATCGTTGAAATCGTTTAAATAGAAGCAATATTAATAAAACGAATAAAAAAAATTTGTCATTTTAAGCGTTTTACGCGTTAAAACGGATTAAAAGCTCAAAACGGCTGTTTTGCTAAAATAAGCATTTTCAAGCATTTTAAACGTTGAAATCGTTCAAAAGACGCAATATTAATAAAACGTAATAAAAAATTCGTCGTTTTTATGCTGTTTTACGCGTTAAAACGCAGATTAAACTCAAAACGTGCGTTTTGCTAAAATAAGCATTTTCAAGCATTTTAGATCGTTGAAAACGCAAATAGACGCCCAAAAAAAATAAAACGAATAATAAAATTTTCTCGTTTTTATGGTTTTACGCGTTAAAACGCAGAATAAAGCTCAAAAAAGTGCTGTTTTGCCAAAATGATTTTTTAAGCATTTTTGATCGATTGAAATCGTTCAAATAGACGGGTATTAATAAAACGAATTAAAATTTTGTCGTTTAAAGTGTTTTACGCTTAAAACGCAGATTAAAGCTCAAAACGTGCTGTTTTGCTTAAAATAAGCATTTTCAAGCATTTTAGATCGTTGAAATCGTTCAAATAGACGCAATATTAATAAAAACGAATAATAAAATTCCCGTCGTTTTTATGCTGTTTACGCGTTAAAACGCAGAATAAAGCTCGCAAACGTGCTGTTTTGCTAAAAATAAGCATTTTCAAGCATTTTAGATCGCTGGAAATCGCTCAAATAGAAGCAATATTAATAAAAAACGAATAATAAAAATTCGTCGTTTTTATGTTGTTTCACGCTGCTAAAACGATTAAAGCTCAAAACGTGCTGTTTTGCTAAAATAAGCATTTTCGCCATTTTAGATCGTTGAAATTGCCTAAATAGAAGCAATATTAATAAAAACGAATAATAAAAATTCGTCGTTTTATGCTGTTTTACGCGCTAAAACGCAGATTAAAGCTCAAAACGTGCTGTTTTGCTAAAATAAGCATTTTCAAGCATTTTAGATCGTTGAAATCGTTCAAATAGACGCAATATTAATAAAAAACGAATAATAAAATGACGTTTTATGCTGTTTACGCGTAAAACGCAGATTAAAGCTCAAAACGTGCTGTTTTGCTAAAATAAGCATTTTCAAGCATTTTAGATCGATGAAATCGTTCAAATAGACGCAATATTAATAAAAAACGAATAATAAAAATTTCGTCGTTTTATGCTGTTTTACACGTTAAAACGCAGAATAAAGCTCAAAACGTGCTGTTTTGCTAAAATAAGCATTTTCAAGCATTTTAGATCGTTGAAATCGTTCAAATAGAAGCAATATTAATAAAAACGAATAATAAAAAATTCCGTCATTTTTATGCTGTTTTACGCGTTAAAACGCAGATTAAAGCCAAAACGCGCTGTTTTGCTAAATGAGCATTTTCAAGCATTTTAGACGTTGAACCGTTCAAATAGACGCAATATTAATAAAAACGAATAATAAAAATTTCTGTCGTTTTATGCTGTTTTACGCGATAAAACGCAGAATAAAAGCTCAAAAACGCGCTGTTTTGCTAAAATAAGCATTTCAACCATTTTAGATCGTTAAAATCGTTCAAATAGAAGCAATATTAATAAAAAACGAATAATAAAAAATCGATCGTTTTGGCGTTGTCGGATGATGTTAAAACGCAGATTAAAGCTCAAAACGTGCTGTTTTGCTAAAATAAGCATTTTAAGCATTTTAGATCGTTGAAATCGTTTAAATAGAAGCAATATTAATAAAAACGAATAATAAAAAATTCGTCATTTTGCTGTTTTACGCGTTAAAACGCAGATTTAAAGCTCAAAAACGTGCTGTTTTGCTAAATAAGCATTTTCTAAGCATTTTAGATCGTTGAAATCGTTCAACAGACGCAATATTAATAAAAACGAATAATAAAAAATTCGTCGTTTTTATGTTGTTTTACGCGTTAAAAACGTGCAGATTAAAGCTCAAACGTGCTGTTTTGCTAAAATAAGCATTTTCAAGCATTTTAGATCGTTGAAACTGTTCAAATAGACGCAATAAAAATAAAAAACGAATAATAAAAATTTCGTCGTTTTTATGTTGTTTTACGCGTTAAACGCAGAATAAAGCTCAAAACGCTGTTTTGATAAAATAAGCATTTTCAAGCATTTTAGATCGTTGAAATCGTTCAAATAGACGCAATATTAATAAAACGAATAATAAAAATTTTGTCGTTTTATGTTTACGCGTAAACGCAGATTAAAGCCTCCGTGCTGTTTTGCTAAAATAAGCATTTCAAGACGATCGTTGAAATCGTTCAACAGAAGCAACATTAATAAAAACGAATAATAAAAATTCCCCGTCGTTTTTATGCTGTTTTTTACGCGTTAAAACGCAGATTAAAGCTCAAACGTGCTGGTTTTGCTAAAATGCTGTTTTCAAGCATTTTTTAGATCGCCAGTCGTTTAAATGTAGCTAACATTAATAAAACGAATAATAAAAAAAAATTCGTCATTTTATGCTGTTTTACGCGTTAAAACGCAGACAAAAGCTCAAAACGTGCTGTTTTGCTAAAATAAGCATTTTCAAGCATTTTAGGACGTTGAAATCGTTCAACAGACGCAATATTAATAAAACGAACAATAAAATTTCGTCGTTTTTATGCTGTTTTACGTTAAAACGCAGAATAAAAGCTCAAACGTGCTGTTTTGCTAAAATAAGCATTTTCAAGCATTTTGATCGTTGAACCGTTCAAATAGACGCAATATTAATAAAAACGAATAATAAAAATTCGTCGTTTTTATGCTGTTTTACGCGTTAAAACGCAGATTAAAGCTCAAACGTGCTGTTTTGCTAAGGCGTAAAATAAGCATTTTCGCTATTTAGATCGTTGAAATCGTTCAACAGACGCAATAATAATAAAAAAAAAACGAATAATAAAAATTTCGTCGTTTTATGCTGTTTTACGCGTTAAAACGCAGATTAAAGCTCAAACGTGCTGTTTTGCTAAAATAAGCATTTTCAAGCATTTTAGATCGCTGGAAATCGTTAAAATAGACGCAATATTAATAAAAAACGAATAATAAAAATTTTGTCGTTTTATGCTGTTTTACGCGTAAAAACGCAGATTAAAAGCTCAAACGTGCTGTTTTGCTGCTAAAATAAGCATTTTCTGCCATTTTAGACGTTGAAATCGTTCAAATAGAAGCTTTCAAATATTAATAAAAAACGAATAATAAAAATTTGTCGTTTTTATGCTGTTTTACGCGTTAAAACGCAGATTAAAGCTCAAACGTGCTGTTTTGCTAAAATAAGCATTTCAAGCATTTTAGATCGCTGGAAATCGTTCAAATAGACGCGCAATATTAATAAAAAAAAAACGAATACAAAAAATTCGTCGTTTTTATGCTGTTTTACGCGTTAAACGCGGTGATTAAAGCTCAAAAACGTGCTGTTTTGCTAAAATAAGCATTTTCTGCCATTTTAGATCGTTGAAATCGTTCAAATAGACGCAATATTAATAAAAAACGAATAATAAAATTTTGTCGTTTTATGCTGTTTTACGCGTAAAAACGCAGATTAAAAGCCTCAAAACGTGCTGTTTTGCTAAAACAAGCATTTTCAAGACGATCGTTGAAATCGTTCAAATAGACGCAATATTAACAAAAAAAAACGAATAATGTAAAAAAATCTTTTGTCGTTTTATGCTGTTTTACGCGTAAAAAAAACGCAGATTATAGCCCAAAACGTGCTGTTTTGCTAAAATAAGCATTTTCGCCATTTTAGATCGCTGAACCGTTCAAATACAAGCAATATTAATAAAAACGAATAATGTACCTCTGTCGTTTTTATGCTGTTTTACGCGTTAAAACGCAGATTAAAGCTCAAAACGTGCTGTTTTGCTAAAATAAGCATTTTCAAGCATTTTAGATCGTTGAAACCGTTTAAATAGAAGCAATATTAATAAAAACGAATAATAAAAATCTGTCATTTTTATGCTGCTCTTTACGCGCTAAACGCAGATTAAAGCTCAAAACGTGCTGTTTTGCTAACATAAGCATTTTCGCCATTTTAGATCGTTGAAATCGTTCAAATAGACGCACATTAATAAAACGAATAACAAAAAATTCCCGTCGTTTTATGCTGTTTTACGCGTAAAAAACGCAGATTATACTCAAAACGTGCTGTTTTGCTAAACAAGCATTTTCCAGCGCATTTTAGGATCGCTGAAATCGTTCACAAATAGCAATATTAATAAAAACGAATACCGTACCCTCTGTCGTTTTATGCTGTTTTACGCGTTAAAACGCAGATTGTGTGCCCTCAAAACGTGCCGTTTTGCTAAAATAAGCATTTTCAAGCATTTTAGATCGTTGAACCGTTTAAATAGAAGCAATATTAATAAAAAACGAATAATAAAAATTGTCATTTTATGCTGTTTTACGCGTTAAAACGCAGACAAAGCTCAAAACGTGCTGTTTTGCTAAAATAAGCATTTTCAAGCATTTTGTGATCAAGCTGAAATCGTCGCCAAATAGGACGCAATATTAATAAAAACGAATAATAAAATTTCTGTCGTTTTATGCTGTTTACGCGCTAAACGCAGAATAAAAGCTCAAACGTGCTGTTTGCTAAAATACATATTCAAGCATTTTAGATCGTTGAAATCGTTCAAATAGAAGTTAATATTAATAAAAAAACGAATAATAAATTCGTCGTTTTATGCTGTTTTTACGCGTTAAAACGCAGATTAAAAGCTCAAACGTGCTGTTTTGCTAAAATAAGCATTTTCAAGCATTTTAGATCGCTGGAAATCGTTTAACAGTTATTAATAAAAACGACAATAAAAAATTGTCGTTTTATGCTGTTTTACGCGTTAAAACGTAGATTAAAGCTCAAAACGTGCTGTTTTTGCTAAAAATAAGCATTTTCAAGCACGGTGACGCTGAAATCGTTCAAATAGACGCAATATTAATAAAAACGAATAATAAAAATTTTGTCGTTTTTATGCTGTTTTACGCGTAAAAACGCAGATTAAAAGCTCAAAACGTGCTGTTTTGCTAAAATAAGCATTTTCAAGCATTTCCAGATCGTTGAAACGTTCAAATAGAAACAATATTAATAAAAAAAAAAATAAAAAATTCGTCGTTTTATGCTGTTTACGCGTTAAAACGCAGATTAAAGCTCAAAACGTGCTGTTTTGCTAAAATAAGCATTTTCAAGCATTTTAGATCGTTGAAATCGTTCAAATAGACGCAATATTAATAAAAACGAATAATAAAAATTTTGTCGTTTTTATGCTGTTTTACGCGTAAAAACGCAGATTAAGCTCAAAACGTGATGTTTTTGCTTTAAAATAAGCATTTTCAAGCATTTTAGATCGTTGAAATCGTTCAAATAGAAGCAATATTAATAAAAACGAATAATAAAAATTTCGTCGTTTTCATGCTGTTTTACGCGTTAAAACGCAGATTAAAGCTCAAAACGTGCTGTTTTGCTAAAATAACGCATTTTCAAGCATTTTAGATCGTTGAAATCGTTTAAATAGAAGCAATTAATAAAAACGAATAATAAAAATTCGTCATTTTTAAGCTGTTTTACGCGTTAAACGCAGATTAAAGCTCAAAACGTGCTGTTTTGTTAAAATAAGCATTTTCAAGCATTTTAGATCGTTGAAATCGTTCAAATAGACGCAATATTAATAAAAACGAATAATAAAAATTCGTCGTTTTTATGCTGTTTTACGCGTTAAAACGCAGATTAAAACTCAAACGTGCTGTTTTGCTAAAATAAGCATTTTCAAGCATTTTAGATCGTTGAAATCGCTCAAATAGACGCAATAAAATAAAAACGAATAATAAAAAATTTCGTCGTTTTTATGTGTTTACGCGTTAAAACGCAGAATAAAGCTAAAACGTGCTGTTTTGCTAAAATAAGCATTTTCAAGCATTTTAGATCGTTGAAATCGTTCAAATAGACGCAATATTAATAAAAACGAATAATAAAAAATTTTGTCGTTTTTATGCTGTTTTACGCGTAAAACGCAGATTAACTCAAAACGTGCTGTTTTGCTAAAATAAGCATTTTCAAGCATTTTAGATCGTTGAAATCGTTCAAATAGAGCAATATTAATAAAAAACGAATAATAAAATTTCTCGTTTTTATGCTGTTTTACGCGTTAAAACGCAGATTAAAAGCTCAAACGTGCTGTTTTGCTAAAATAAGCATTTTTCAAGCATTTTAGATCGTTGAAATCGTTTAAATAGAAGCAATATTAATAAAAACGAATAATAAAAAATTCGTCATTTTATGCTGTTTTACGCGTTAAAACGCAGATTAAAGCTCAAAACGTGCTGTTTTGCTAAAATAAGCATTTTCAAGCATTTTAGATCGTTGAAATCGTTCAAATAGACGCAATAAATAAAACGAATAATAAAAATTTCGTCGTTTTTATGCTGTTTTACGCGTTAAAACGCAGAATAAAGCTCAAAACGTGCTGTTTTGCTAAAATAAGCATTTTCAAGCATTTTAGATCGTTGAAATCGTTCAAATAGAAGCAATATTAATAAAAACGAATAATAAAAAATTTCGTCGTTTTATGCTGTTTTACGCGTTAAAACGCAGATTAAAGCTCAAAACGTGCTGTTTTGCTAAAATAAGCATTTTCAAGCATTTTAGATCGTTGAAATCGTTTCAAATAGAAGCAATATTAATAAAAACGAATAATAAAAATTCGTCGTTTTTAAGCTGTTTTACGCGTTAAAACGCAGATTAAAAGCTCAAAACGTGCTGTTTTGCTAAAATAAGCATTTTCAAGCATTTTAGATCGTTGAAATCGTTCAAATGAAGCAATATTAATAAAACGAATAATAAAAAATTCGTCATTTTTAAGCTGTTTTACGCGTTAAAACGCAGATTAGCTAAAACTTGATGCTGTTTGCTTTAAAATAAGCACATTTTCAAGCATTTTAGATCGTTGAAATCGTTCCAAATAGACGCAATATTAATAAAAACGAATAATAAAAATTAAGATGCGTTTTATGCTTTGTTTTACGCGTTAAAACGCAGATTAAAACTCAAAACGTGCTGTTTTGCTAAAATAATAAGCATTTTCAAGCATTTTTAGATCGTTGAAATCGTTCAAATAGACGCAACCAAATAAACGAATAATAAAAATTTCGTCGTTTTATGCTGTTTTTACGCGTTAAAACGCAGAATAAAAGCTCAAAACGTGCTGTTTTGCTTTAAAATAATTTTCAAGCATTTTTAGATCATTTGAAATCTGTTCAAATAGACGCAATATTAATAAAACGAATAATAAAATTTTGTCGTTTTTATGCTGTTTACTTGTAAAACGCAGATTAAAGCTCAAGCGTGCTGTTTTGCCAAAATAAGCATGCAAGCATTTTAGATCGTTGAAATCGATTTCAAATAGACGCAATATTAATAAAAACGAATAATAAAAATTTTGTCGTTTTATGCTGTTTTACGCGTAAAAACGCAGATTAGCTCAAACGTGCTGTTTTTGCTAAAATAAACATTTTCAAGCATTTTAGATCGTTGAAACCGATTTCAAATAGAAGCAATATTAATAAAAACGAATAATAAAAAGAATTTCGTCGTTTTTATGTTGTTTTTACTTAAAACGCAGATTAAAAGCTCAAAACGTGCTGGACGCAGATCGTTAATCGGTAAAACGTTAATAAAACGAACAATAAAATTTCGTCGTTTTGCCTGTTTTGCGTTAAAAACGCAGAATAAGCTCAAAACGTGCTGTTTTTTGCTAAAATAGCGCATTTTACCGAAGCATTTTTAGATCGTTGAAATCGTTCAAATAAGAAGCAATAGTAATAAAAACGAATAATAAAAAATTCGTCGTTTTATGCTTGTTTTTTACGCGTTAAAACGCAGATTAAAACTCAAAACGTGCTGTTTTTGCTAAAATGCATTTTCAGCATTTTAGATCGTTGAAATCGTTTAAATAAAACGTATTAATAAACGAATAATAAAAATTCGTCGTTTTTGTGCTGTTTTTACGCGTTAAAACGCAGATTAAAGCTCAAACGTGCTTTGTTTTGCTAAAATAGCATTTTCAGAAAGCATTTAGATCGTTGAGGGAAATCGTTCGAATAGACGCAATAATGAAAAATAAAAACCGAAAGGAATAATAAAAATTTTTGTCGTTTTATGCTGTTTTTGCAGCGTAAAAACGCGGAATTAAACTCAAAACGTGCTGTTTTGCTAAAATAGCATTTTCAAGCATTTTTGAATCGTTGAAATCGTTCAAATAGAAGCAATATTAATAAAAACGAATAATAAAAGAATTTCGTCGTTTTTATGCTGTTTTACGCGTTAAACGGGTAAAAACTGAAAACGTGCTGTTTTGCTAAAATAAGCATTTTCAAACATTTTGAATCGTTGAAATCGTTTAAATAGAAGCAATATTAATAAAAAACGAATAATAAAATTCGTCATTTTATGCTTGTTTTACGCGTTAAAACGCAGATTAAAAGCTCAAAAAACGTGCTGTTTTGCTAAAATAAAGCATTTTCAAGCATTTTTAGATCGATGAAATCACGTTCAAATAGACGCAATATTAATAAAAACGAATAATAAAAATTTCGTCGTTTTTTTATGCTGTTTACACGTTAAACATAAGAATAAAAGCTCAAAACGTACTGTACAGCAAAATAAGCGCATTTTCAAGCATTTTGATGTTGAAGTGTTCAAATAGAAGCCGTATTAATAAAACGAAAGATAATAAAAATTCGTCGTTTTATGCTGTTTTACGCGTTAAAACGCAGATTAAAGCTGAAAACGTGCTGTTTTGCTAAAATGAGCATTTTCAAGCATTTTAGATCGTTGAAATCGTTCAAATAGACGCAATATTGGCCAAAACGAATATTAAAAAATTTCGTCGTTTTATGCTGTTTACGCGCGTTAAAAACGCAGAATAAGCTCAAAACGTGCTGTTTTGCTAAAATAAGCATTTTTCAACCATTTTAGATCGTTGAAATCGTTCAAATAGAGAAGCAATATTAATAAAAACGAATAATAAAATTCGTCGTTTTATGCTGTTTTACGCGTTAAAACGCAGATTAAAAGCTCAAAACGATGCTGTTTTGCACAAAATAAAAGCATTTTCAAGCATTTTAGATCGTTGAAATCGTTTTAAATGAAGCAATATTAATAAAACGAAAGATAATAAAATTTCGTCGGCATGTGTTTTTACGCGTTAAAGCGCAGATTAAAACTCAAAACGTGCTGTTTTGCTAAAATAAGCATTTTCAAGCATTTTAGATCGTTGAAATCGTTCAAATAGACGCAATATTAATAAAAACGGAATAATAAAAATTTCGTCGTTTTATGCTGTTTTACGCCCCAAAACAGAATAAAAACTCAAAAACATTGCTGTTTTTAGCACAAAATAAGCATTTTCCGAAGCATTTTTAGATCGTTGAAATCGTTCAAATAGAAGCAATATTAATAAAAACGAATAATAAAAATTCGTCGTTTTTATTATGCTGTTTTACGCGTTAAAACGCAGATTAAAGCTCAAAACGTGCTGTTTTGCTAAAATAAGCATTTTCAAGCATTTAGATCGTGAAGTCGTTTTAAAATGGAAGCAATATTAATAAAAACGAATAATAAAAATTCGTCATTTTTATGCTGTTTTACGCGTTAAAACGCAGATTAAACTCAAAACGTGCTGTTTTGCTAAAATAAAGCATTTTCAGCATTTTAGATCGTTGAAATCGTTCGAATAGACGCAATATTAATAAAAACGGGCAATAAAAATTCGTCGTTTTTTATGCTGTTTTACGCGTTAAAACGCAGATTAAAGCTGAAAACGTGCTGTTTTGCTAAAATGAGCATTTTCGAAGCATTTTAGATCGTTAAAATCGTTCAAATAGACGCAATATTAATAAAAAACGAATATTAAAAATTTCGTCGTTTTATGCTGTTTTGCGCTGATGAAAACGCAGAATAAACTCAAAACGTGCTGTTTTTGCTAAAATAAGCATTTTCAACCATTTTAGATCGTTGAAATCGTTCAAATAGAAGCAATATTAATAAAAAAACGAATAATAAAAATTCGTCGTTTTTATGCTGTTTTACGCGTTAAAACGCGAATTAAGCTCAAAACGTGCTGTTTTGCTAAAGCCCGGCATTTTCAAGCATTTTAGATCGTTGAAATCGATTTAAATAGAAGCAATATTAATAAAAACGAATAATAAAATTTCGTCGTTTTTATGCTGTTTTACGCGTTAAAACGCAGATTAAAGCTCAAAACGTGCTGTTTTGCTAAAATAGCATTTTCAAGCATTTTTAGATCGTTGAAATCTCGTTCAAATAGACAATATTAGCCAAAAACGAATAATAAAAATTTCGTCTTTTTATGCTGTTTTACGCGTTAAAACGCAGAATAAAGCTCAAAACGTGCTGTTTTGCGTAAGCATTTTTTCAAGCATTTTGAATCGTTGAAATGTCGTTCAAATAAACAATATTAATAAAACGAATAATAAAAATTCGTCGTTTTTGTAACTGTTTACGCGTTAAAACGCAGATTAAAGCTCTGAAACGTGCTGTTTGTAAAATAGCATTTTCAAAGCATTTTTAGATCGTTGAAATCGTTTTTAAATAGAAGCAATATTAATAAAAACGAATAATAAAAATTCGTCATTTTTAGCTGTTTTACGCGTTAAAACGCAGATTAAAGCGCAAAACGTGCTGTTTTGCTTTTAAAAAAAACTTTTCAAGCATTTTAGATCGTTGAAATCGTTCAAATAGACGCAATAAAAATAAAAAAAGAATAATAAAATTTTGTCTTTTTTCCTTTTTTTACGCCAAAAAAGCAGAATTTAAAACTCAAAACGTGTGTTTTCTTTAAGTTTTGGGATTTTTTTATCGTTGGGGAAAAAGTTTAAATGGGGCAATATTAATAAAAAAAGGGAAAAATAAAAAATTTTTGTCTTTTTTTTGCTGTTTTTCGCGGGGGAAAAAGCGAATTAAAAACAAAACGTGCTGTTTTGCTAAAATAAAAACATTTTCAAGCATTTTTTAAATCGTTGAAATCGTTTTAAATAAAGCAATATTAATAAAAAAGAATAATAAAAATTTTTTTTGTTTTTTTTGCCCGTTTTACGCGTTTAAAGCAGATTAAACTCAAAACCTGCTGTTTTGCTAAAAAAAGCATTTTCAAACTTTTTTTGATCGTTGAAATCGTTCAAATGGAAACTATTGGGGAAAAAAAAGAATAATAAAAATTTTGTCGTTTTTTTGGTTTTTTTTCGCGTTAAAAAGCAGTTTAAAACTCAAAACGTGCTGTTTTGCTAAAATAAAACCTTTTCCGAAGCATTTTAGATCGTTTTAAATCGTTTAAAAAGAAGCAATATTTAAAAAAAACGAAAATAAAAAAATTTGTCTTTTTTTTCTTTTTTTACGCGTTAAAACGCAGATTAAAGCTCAAAAAACGGTTTTTTGTTTTAAAAAAAGCATTTTTTAAGCATTTTAGATCCCTTAAATCGTTCCAAAAAAGAAGCAATTTAAAAAACGAAAAATAAAAATTTCGTCGTTTTATGCTGTTTTACGCGTTAAAACGCCGTTTAAAACTCAAAACGTGCTGTTTTGCCAAAATAAGCATTTTCAAGCATTTTTTTTAAACGTTGAAACTTTTGGCCAAAAAAAAACGTTAAAAAAAGTTCCCTTTTAACCAAATTGGTTTTTGCTTTAAAAAGCAAATTTTTTTAAAGTTTTAAAAATGCCCTTTTTTTTCCACAAAACTTTGGGTTATTTTTGAAAACAGCCGTTAAATCTGCGTTTTTTAAAGTAAAAAAAAAAAACGACGGAAGGGGCAGGCCAAAAATATTGCTTTTTTTTTTGATTTCAACGATCTAAAACTCTTTTTAAAAAGGCAAAACGGCAAAGTTTTGACGCGTAAAACGGGGCCCAAAACGACGAAAATTTAATTTCGTTTTTTTTTAAAATTTCGTCTGGCCGGGGGAATCTAAAAAACTCCCATTTAACAAAACCCGTTTCTTTATCCGTTTTTTCCCCGTAAAAAGGCATAAAAAGAGGTACTTTTTCGAGCAATATTCTTCGAAAAGATTTTAACCCATTTAAAAAAAACTAAACCAAAAGTTTTTAACTTTCTGCGTTTTTTAAAGCGTAAAAAAAACTTCGACGGGAAGCGGGGCCCATTTTGGGGCCCATAAACCAAAAAGCCGTTTTCATACTGCGTTTTTTTTTCCCTAAACCGCCAAAAGAAAAGGCCCCTTTTTTGGGCCGCGTCTGTTGGGTTTCAACGACAAAAAACGGAAAACTTTTTTTCCGCGGTTTTTGGGACAATCTGCGTTTTTAAAGCATTTAAAAAAACGAAAGGGGGTTCGCTTTTATTAATATTGCTTCCGGTTAAAAGATTTTAACGATCTAAAAAAAAACGAAATAAATTAAAGCAAAACAGCCCCTTTTGGGACCCCCCGTTTTAACGCGTAAAGCTGGCCAAAAAACGGCAATTTTAACCCTTTTTGAATACTGTTG
>NW_027047645.1:0-13569 GCF_025399875.1 Dalotia coriaria
CAAAATTGCGGTTTTTCCCCTTTGAGCTTTAATCTGCGTTTAACGCGTAAAAGCAGCATAAAACGACGAATTTTTTATTA
Organism: Dalotia coriaria; assembly: GCF_025399875.1. Classification (NCBI taxonomy): domain Eukaryota; kingdom Metazoa; phylum Arthropoda; class Insecta; order Coleoptera; family Staphylinidae; genus Dalotia; species Dalotia coriaria. Next base: position 81 of record NW_027047645.1, read on the forward strand.
TTCGTTTTTATTAATATTGCGTCTATTTGAACGATTTCAACGAGCTAAAATGCTTGAAAATGTTTTATTTTAGCAAAACAGCACGTTTTGAGCTTTAATCTGCGTTTTTAAAGCGTAAAACACATAAAAAAGACGATTTTTTATTATTCGTTTTTATTAATATTTGCTTCTATTTGAACGATTTCAACGTCTAAAATGCTTGAAAATGCTTATTTTAGCAAAACAGCACGTTTTGAGCTTTTTTTCTGCGTTCTAACGCGTAAAACAGCATAAAACGACGAAATTTTTAAATTTTTCGTTTTTTATTTTTTTTTGCGTCTATTTGAACGATTTCAACCATCTAAAATGCTTGAAAATGCTTATTTTAGCAAACAGCACGTTTTGAGCTTTATTCTGCGTTTTAACGCGTAAAACAACATAAAACGACGAAATTTTATTATTCGTTTTTTTTTTTTATTGCGTCTATTTGAACGTTCAACGATCTAAAATGTTTGAAAATGCTTATTTTTAGCAAAACAGCACGTTTTGAGCTTTAATCTCGCTTTTTAAAGCGTAAAACAGCATAAAACGACGAAATTTTATTATTCGTTTTTTTTTAATATTGCGTCTATTTGAACGATTTCAACGATCTAAAATGCTTGAAAATGCTTATTTTAGCAAAACAGCACGATTTTTTGAGCTTTATTCTGCGTTTAACGCGTAAAACAACGCATAAAAACGACGAAATTTTTATTATTTGTTTTTCATTAATATTGCGTCTATTTGAGGCGATTTCAACGATCTAAAATGCTTGAAAATGCTTATTTTAGCAAAACAGCACGTTTTGAGCTTTAATCTGCGTTTTAACGCGTAAACAACATAAAATGACGAAATTTTTATTATTCGTTTTTTTATTAATATTGCTTCTATTTGAACGGTTTTAACGATCTAAAATGCTTGAAAATGCTTATTTTAATAAAACACGGCACGTTTGAGCTTTTAATCTGCGTTTTAACAGGTAAAACAGCATAAAACGACGAAATTTTTATTATTCGTTTTATTTTTTATTGCGTCTATTTGAACGATTTCAACGATCTAAAATGCTTGAAAATGCTTATTTTTAGCAAAACAGCTCGTTTTTGAGTTTTTAATCTGCGTTTTAACGCGTAAAACAGCATAAAACGACGAATTTTTATTATTCGTTTTTATTAATATTGCTTCTGTTTGAACGATTTCAGCGATCTAAATGCTTGAAAATGCTTGTGCAGCAAACAGCACGTTTTTGAGCTTTATTCTGCGTTTTTAACGCACATTAAAACAGCATAAAACGACGAAATTTTTATTATTCGTTTTTTTTATTTTTATTGCGTCTATATTTGAACGATTTCAACGATCTAAAATGCTTGAAAATGCTTATTTTAGCAAAACGGCACGATTTGAGCTTTTAATCTGCATTTTAACGCGTAAAACAGCATAAAAACGAAGAAATTTTTTATTATTCGTTTTTTATTAATATTGCGTCTATTTGAACGATTTCCGAAAGCGATCACAAAATGCTTGAAAAATGCTTATTTTAGCAAAACAGCACGTTTGAGCTTTAATCTGCGTTTAACGCGTAAAACAACATAAAACGACAATTTTTTTATTCGTTTTTATTGGCAATGCTTCTATTTGAACGATTTCAACGATCTAAAATGCTTAAAAATGCTTATTTTAGCAAAACAGCACGTTTTGGTATTCTGCGTTTTAACGCGTAAAACAGCATATAAAACGACGAAATTTTTACATTATTCGTTTTTTTTTATTAAGATTGCGTCATTTGAACGATTTCAACGATCACAAACGCTTGAAAATGCTTATTTTAGCAAAACAGCACGTTTTTTGAGCTTTATTCACCGCGTTTTTTAACGCGTAAAACAGTATAAAACGACGAGAATTTTATTATTCGTTTTTTATTTTGTGCGTCTATTTGAACGGTTTCAACGATCTAAAATGCTTGGTTGGGATAAAACGACGAATTTTTATTATTCGTTTTATTAGTAGTACTTCTATTTGAACGATTTCAGCGATCTAAAATGTTTGAAAATGCTTATTTTAGCCTTGAAACAGCACGTTTTGAGAGCTTTAATCTGCGTTTTAACGCGTAAAACAACATAAAACGACGAAATTTTTATTATTCGCATTTTATTAATATTGCGTCTGTTGAACGATTTCAACGATCTACAAAATGCTTGAAAATGCTTATTTTAGCAAAACAGCACGTTTTGAAGGCTTTTAATCTGCGTTTTAACGCGTAAAACGGCATAAAACGACGAAGATTTTTATTATTCGTTTTTATTAATATTGCTTCTATTTGAATGATTTCAGCGATTTAAAATGCTTGAAAATGTATTTTTAACCAAAACAGCCGTTTTGAGCTTTAATCTGCGTTTTAACGCGTAAAACAGCATAAAGCGACGAATTTTTATTATTCGTTATTTATTAACAATTGCTTCTATTTGAACGATTTCAACGATCTAAAAATGCTTGAAAATGCTTATTTCCAACCAAAACAGCACGTTTGAGCTTTAATCTGCGTTTTAACGCGTAAAACAACATAAAACGACAATTTACTACATTATTCGTTTTTATTAATATTGCGTCTATTTGAACGATTTCAACGATCTAAAATGCTTGAAAATGCTTATTTTAGCAAAACAACACGTTTTGAGCTTTTAATCTGCGTTTTAACGCGTAAAACAACATAAAAAGGAAGCGACGAATTTTTTTATTATTCGTTTTATTATTAATATTGCTTCTATTTGAACGATTTCGCTTGATCTAAAATGCTTGAAAATGCTTATTTTAGCAAAACGGCGCGATTTTGAGCTTTTATTCTGCGTTTTAACGCGTAAAACAACATAAAACGACAGAAATTTTTATTATTGTTTTTTTCATTAATATTGCGTCTATTTGGAGCGATTTCAACGATCTAAAATGCTTAGAAAATGCTTATTTTAGCAAAACAGCACGTTTTGAGCTTTAATCTGCGTTTTAACGCGTGAAGCAACATAAAAATGACGAAATTTTTTATTATTCGTTTTTTATTAATATTGCTTCTATTTGAACGATTTTAACGATCTAAAATGCTTGAAAATGCTTATTTTAGCAAAACAGCACGTTTGAGCTTTTAATCTGCGTTTTAACGGGTAAAACAGCATAAAACATTGAAATTTTTATTATTCGTTTTTTTTATTTTTGTGCACGTCTATTTGTGAACGATTTCAACGATCTAAAATGCTTGAAAATGCTTATTTTAGCAAAACAGCACGTTTGAGTTTTAATCTGCGTTTTAACGCGTAAAACAGCATAAAACGACGAATTTGATTTTTATTATTCGTTTTTTATTAATGTGCTTCTATTTGAACGATTTCAGCGATCTAAAATGCTTGAAAATGCTTATTTTAGCAAAAGAAACAGCACGTTTTGAGCTTTTATTCTGCGTTTTAACGCTGGCGGCAAACATAAAACGACGGGTACACCTGATATTCGTTTTTATTTTTATTGCGTCTATTTGAACGATTTCAGCGTCTAAAATGCTTGAAAGTAGCTTATTTTAGCGAAACAGCGATTTGAACTTTAATCTGCATTTTTAACGCGTAAAACAGCATAAAACGAAGAAATTTTTATTATTCGTTTTTATTAATATTGCGTCACCATTTGAACGATTTCAACGATCTAAAATGCTTTGAAAATGCTTATTTTAGCAAAACAGCACGTTTGAGCTTTAATCTGCCTTTTAACGCGTAAAACAGCATAAAACGACGAATTTTTTATTCGTTTTTTATTAATATTGCTTCTATTTGAACGATTTCCAGCGATCTAAAATGCTTAAAAATGTATTTTAGCAAACAGCACGTTTTGAGCTTTTATTCTGCGTTTTAACGCGTAAAACAGCATAAAACGACGAAATTTTATTATTCGTTTTTACTATTAAAGATTGCGTCTATTTGAACGATTTCAACGATCACAAAACGCTTGAGAAAATTAACTATTTTAGCAAAACAGCACGTTTTGACTTTTATTCATAACGTTTTTAACGCGTAAAAGGCAGTATAAAACGACGAAGGTACATTATTCGTTTTTTATTTTTGCGTCTATTTGAACGATTTCAACGATCTAAAATGCTTGAAAGTACTTATTTTAGCCAAAACAGCACGTTTTGAGCTTTTAATCTGCGTTTTAACGCGTAAAACAGCATAAAAACGACGAATTTTTATTATTCGTTTTTTTTATTAATATTGCTTCTATTTGAAGACGATTTCAGCGGTGATCTAAAATGTTTGAAAATGCTTATTTTAGCAGCGAAACGTTTTGGACTTTTAATCTGCGTTTTTTAACGCGTAAAACAGCATAAAACGGCAAAAGAAATTTTTATTATTCGCATTTTATTAATATTGCGCGTCTATTTGAACGATTTCAACGATCAAAATGCTTGAAAAATGCTTATTTTAGCAAAACAGCGCGTTTTGAGGCTTTAATCTGCGTTGCAGCATAAAACAGCATAAAAACGACGAAGATTACGACTATTCGTTTTTATTAATGTACTTCTATTTGAATGATTTCAACGATCTAAAATGCTTGAAAATGTATTTTTAGCAAAACAGCCCATTTGAGAATTTTAATCTGCGTTTTAACGCGTAAAACAGCATAAAACGACGGGTACTGGTATTCGTTATTTATTAATATTGCTTCTATTTGAACGATTTCAACGATCTAAAATGCTTGAAAATGCTTGTACGCTTAAAACAGCACGTTTTATTTAATCTGCGTTTTAACGCGTAAAACAGCATAAAACGACGAATTTTTATTATTCGTTTTTTTTATTAATATTGCTTCTATTTGAACGATTTCAACGATCTAAAATGCTTGAAAATGCTTATTTTAGCAAAACAGCGCGTTTTGAGCTTTAATCTGCGTTTTAACGCGTAAACAACATAAAACGGCAAATTTTTATTATTCGTTTTTTATTAATATTGCGTCTGTTGAACGTTTCAACGATCTAAAATGGCAGAAAATGCTTATTTTAGCAAAACAGCACGTTTTGAGCTTTAATCTGCGTTTTAACGCGTAAAACAGCATAAAATGACGAATTTTTTTGTTATTCGTTTTTTTATTAATATTGCTTCTATTTAAACGATTTCAACGATCTAGCGAAAATGCTTTTTAAGCAAAACAGCACGTTTGAGCTTTTAATCTGCTTTTAACGCGTAAAACAGCATAAAACGACGAAAATTTTATTATTCGTTTTTTATTGATATTTAGCTTCTATTTGAACGATTTCAACGATCTAAATGCTTGAAAATGCTTATTTTAGCAAAACAGCACGTTTTGAGCTTTTAATCTGCGTTTAACGCGTAAAACAGCATAAAAGACGGTTTTTTATTATTCGTTTTTATTAATATTGCTTCTATTTGAACGGTTCAACGATCTAAAATGCTTGAAAATGCTTATTTTAGCAAAACGAGCACGTTTTTGAGCTTTAATCTGCGTTTTAACGTAAACAGCATAAAACGACGGAAATTTTTATTATTCGTTTTTTTATTTTATTGCTTTTGTCTATTTGAACGATTTCAACGATCTAAAATGCTTGAGAAATGCTTATTTTAGCGGCGAACAGCGTTTGCAGGCTTTATTCTGCGTTTTAACGCGTAAAACAGCATAAAGAAACGACGGAAATTTTTTATTATTCGTTTTTTTATTTTTGGTAAAATCTATTTGAACGATTTCAACGATCTAAAATGCTTGAAAATGTATTTTAGCAAAGGCTTAGCACACGTTTTGAGGCTTTTAATCTGCGTTTTTAACTCGTAAAACAGCATAAAACGACGAATTTTTATTATTCGTTTTTATTAATATTGCTTCTATTTGAACGATTTCAACGATCTAAAATGCTTGAAAATGCTTATTTTAGCAAAACAGCACGTTTTGAGCTTTAATCTGCGTTTTAACGCGTAAAACAGCTTATAAAACGACAATTTTATTATTCGTTTTTATTAATATTGCGTCTATTTGAGACGATTTCAACTATCTAAAATGCTTGAAAATTAACTTATTTTAGCAGCAAAACTGCGTTTGACCTTTTAATCTGCACGTTTTTTAACGCTAAAACGGCGCATAAAAACGACGAATTTTTATTATTCGTTTTTATTAATATTAGCTTCGATTTGAACGATTTCAACGATCTAAAATGCTTGAAAATGCTTATTTTAGCAAAACAGCACGTTTTGAGCTTTATTCTGCGTTTTAACGCGTAAAACAACATAAAACGACAGAAATTTTTATTCGTTTTTAAAGTAATATTGCGTCTATTTGAACGATTTCAACGATCTAAAATGCTTGAAAATGCTTATTTTATAAAACAGCACGTTTTTGAGCTTTAATCTGCCGTTTTTAACGCGTAAAACAGCATAAAATGACGATTTTTATTATTCGTTTTTTAATATTGCTTCTATTTAAACGATTTCAACGATCTAAAATGCTTGAAAATGCTTATTTTAGCAAAACAGCACGTTTTGAGCTTTAATCTGCGTTTTAACGCGTAAAACAGCATAAAAACGACGAAATTTTTATTATTCGTTTTTATTAATATTGCGTCTATTTGAACGATTTCAACGATCTAAAATCTGAAAATGCTTATATTAGCAAAACAGCACGTTTTGAGCTTTTTAAACTGCGTTTAACGCGTAAAACAGCATAAAAAAGACGAATTTTTTATTATTCGTTTTTTATTAATATTGCTTCTATTTGAACGATTTCAACGATCAAAATGCTTGAAAATGCTTTATTTTAGCAAAACAGCACGTTTTGAGCTTTAATCTGCGTTTTAACGCGTAAAACACATAAAAACGACGAAATTTTATTATTCGTTTTTTATTAATATTGCGTTTTATTTGAACGATTTCAACGATCTAAAATGCTTGAAAATGTTTATTTTAGCAAAACAGCACGTTTTGAGCTTTTAATCTGCGTTTTAACGCGTAAAACAACTAAAAATGACGAATTTTTATTATTCGTTTTTTATTAATATTGCTCTATTTGAAACGTTTCAACGATCAAATGCTGAAAATGCTTTTTAGCAAAACAGCACTTTTGAGCTTTAATCTGCGTTTTAACGCGTAAAACAACATAAAAGACGTTTTATTATTCGTTTTTATTAATATTGCTCTGTTGAACGATTTCAACGATCTAAAATGCTTGAAAATGCTTATTTTAGCAAAACAGACGTTTTGAGCTTTAATCTGCGTTTTAACGCGAAAACAGCATAAAAGACGAATTTTTATTATTGTTTTTATTAATATTGCTCTTTTGAACGATTTCAATGATCTAAAATGCTGAATTTAATCGCGTTTAACGCGTAAAACAGCATAAAAAAGACAATTTTTATTATTCGTTTTTTTAATAATTTCGTCTTTTGAACGTTTCAACGATCTAAAATGCTTGAAAATCTTATTTTTGCAAAACAACACGTTTTTTAGCTTTAATCGCGTTTAACGCGTAAAAAAGCATAAAACGACGAATTTTTTATTATTCGTTTTTATTAACTTGCCTATTTGGAAAAAAGTCTAAAATGCTTAAAAAAATTATTTTTGCAAAAAAGCACGTTTAGCTTTTTCTGCGTTTTAACGCTAAAACCTAAAAACGACGAAATTTTTTTTTTTTTTAATATTGCGTCTATTTGAGCGGTTTCAACGATCGTTTAAAATGCTTATTTTAGCCCAAAAAAGCGTTTGAGCTTTAATTTCGTTTTTAACCCTAAAACACATAAAAAAGATGAATTTTTTTTCCCAAATTTGTTTTTATTAATATTGCTTCTATTTAAACATTTCCCCGATCTCGAAAATGCTTTTTTAAAAACAGCACGTTTTTACTTTAATCTGCGTTTTAACGCGTAAAACACATAAAAAAAGCGAAATTTTTATTATTCGTTTTTTATTAATAGCTTTATTTGAACGTTTCAACATCAAAAAGCGAAAATATTTTTAAAAAACGCCCTTTTGAGCTTTAATCTGCGTTTTAACGCGTAAAAAAGCATAAAACGCAAATTTTTTTTATTCGTTTTGTATTTTTTTCGTCTTTTGAACGTTTTAACGATCTAAAATGCTTGAAAATGCTTATTTTAGCAAAACAGCACGTTTGAGTTTTAATCGCGTTATAACCCTAAAACAGCATAAAAAAGAAATTTTTTTTTTTTCGTTTTTTTTTAATATTTTTTTTTGAACGATTTCAACGATCTTCGAAAATGCTTATTTTTTTCAAAACGCACGTTTTAGCTTTTTTCCCTTTTAACCCTAAAACAATAAAAAAAGAAAATTTTTTTTATTCGTTTTTTTTTAATTTGCGTCTATTTGAACGATTTCAACGATCTTCTTGAAAATGCTTATTTTTGCAAAACAGCCGTTTTGAGCTTTAATTTCGTTTTTAAAGCGTAAAACAACATAAAACGGAATTTTTTTTTTCGTTTTTATTAAAATTTCTTCTATTTGAACATTTCAACATCTAAAATTTGAAAAAGCTTTTTTGCAAAAAAGCACGTTTGGGGCTTTATTCTGCGTTTTAACCCTAAAACAAAAAACGCAGGGTTTTTTTTTTTTCGTTTTTTTTTTAATTGCGTCTATTTGAACGATTTCAACAACTAAAATCTTGAAAATGCTTTTTTAGCAAAACAGCACGTTTTGAGGGTTTATTCTGCGTTTTTTCCCTAAAACACTTTTTAAAAAAGACGTTTTATTATTCGTTTTTATTTTTATTGCGTCTATTTGAACGTTTCAACGATCTAAAAAGCTTGAAAATGCTTATTTTAGCAAAAAAAGCACGTTTTTAGCTTTAATCGCGTTTTAACGCGTAAAACAGCATAAAAAAGACGAATTTTTTTTTATTCGTTTTTTTTTTATTTGCGTCTTTTGAACGATTTCAACGATCTAAAATGCTTGAAAAAGTTTTATTTTTGCAAAACAGCACGTTTGAGCTTTAATCTGCGTTTTAACCCTAAAACAGCATAAAAACGACGAATTTTTATTATTCGTTTTTTTTTAAATTTGCTTTATTTGAACGATTTAACGATCTAATTAAAAACGAAAATGCTTATTTTAGCAAAACAGCACGTTTTGAGCTTTATTCTGCGTTTTAACGCGTAAAACAGCATAAAAACGACGAAATTTTTATTATTCGTTTTTTTTTTTTTAATTTGCGTCTATTTTTAACGATTTCAACGATCTAAAATGCTTGGGAAAAAGCTTTTTTTTAGCAAAACAGCACGTTTTGAGCTTTAATCTGCGTTTTTTAAAGCGTAAACAACATAAAAAAGACGCATTTTTTTTTTTCGTTTTTTTTTTAATTTGCTTCTTTTGAACGGTTTCAACGATCCCAAAAAAGCTTGAAAATGTTTTTTATAAAAAAGCACGTTTTTAGCTTTTATTCCCGCCCTTTTTAAAGCGTAAAACGCATAAAAACGACGAAATTTTTTTTATTCGTTTTTTTTTAAAAATTGCGTCTATTTTTAACGATTTCAACGATCTTCTTGGAAAAAGCTTATTTTAGCAAAACAGCACGTTTTAGGCTTTGTTTTCCCTTTTAACGCGTAAAACAGCATAAAAAAGACGGAAAATTTTTTACCCTTTTTATTTTTTTTTTGCGTCTGTTAACGATTTCAACGTTTTAAAATGTTGGGGAAAAAGCTTATTTTAGCAAAACAGCACGTTTTTTAAGGGTTTATTCTGCGTTTTTTAAAGCGTAAAAAAAACATAAAACGACGGTTTTAATTTTTCGTTTTTTTTTAATATTGCTTCCCTTTTTAACATTTTAACGATCTAAAATGCTTTAAAATGCTTATTTTAGCAAAACAGCCCTTTTGAGCTTTAATCTGCGTTTAACCCCGTAAAACAACATAAAATTACAGATTTTTTTTATTCGTTTTTTTTTAATATTGCGTCTTTTGAACGATTTCAACGATCTAAAAAAGCTTGAAAATCTTTTTTTTAGCAAAAACAGCACGTTTTGAGCTTGAATCTGCGTTTTAACGCGTAAAACAGCATAAAAAAGACAATTTTTTTTTTTATTTGTTTTTTTTAATATTGCTTCTATTTGAAAGATTTCAACGATTTAAAAAGCTTGAAAATGCTTATTTTAGCAAACAACACGTTTTGAGCTTTAATCTGCGTTTTAACGCGTAAAACATAAAACGACGAATTTTTTATTATTCGTTTTTTTATTAATATTCTTCTATTTGAACGATTTCAACGATCTAAAATGCTTGAAAATGCTTATTTTAGCCAAAAGACGTTTTGAGCTTTATTCTGCGTTTTTTAAAGCTAAAACGCATAAAACGACGAAATTTTATTATTTGTTTTTATTAATATTGCGTCTATTTGAGCGGTTTCAACGATCTAAAATGCTTGAAAATGCTTATTTTGCAAAACAGCACGTTTGAGCTTTAATCTGCGTTTTAACGCTAAAACAGCATAAAAATGATGAATTTTTTCAATTCGTTTTTTATTAATATTGTTCTTTTAAACGATTTCAACGATCTAAAATGCTTGAAAATGCTTATTTTAGCAAAACAGCACGTTTTTAGCTTTATTCTGCGTTTTAACGCGTAAAACAGCATAAAACGACGAATTTTTTTTTATTGTTTTATTAATATTGCGTCTATTTGAACGATTTCAACGATCTAAAAAGCTTGAAAATGTTTTATTTTTAAAAAAACCGCACGTTTTGAGCTTTAATCTGCGTTTTAACGCGTAAAACGCATAAAACGACGAATTTTTATTATTCGTTTTTTTTTTAAAAATTGCTTTTATTTGAACGATTTAACGTCTAAAATGCTTGAAAATGCTTATTTTGAAAAAAAGCACGTTTTGGTTTATTCTGCGTTTTTAACCCTAAAACAGCATAAAACGACGAAATTTTTTTTATTCGTTTTATTTATTGCGTCTATTTGAACGATTTCAACGATCTAAAATGCTTGAAAAAGCTTTTTTTAGCAAAAAAGCACGTTTTGAGCTTTAATCTGCTTTTTTTCGCGTAAAACACATAAAAAAGACGATTTTTTTTTATTTTTGTTTTTATTAATATTGCTCCTATTTGAACGATTTCCCAAAGATCTAAAATGCTTAAAATGCTTTTTTTAGCAAAACAGCACGTTTTTAGCTTTAAATTTCTTTTTTTAAAGCGAAAACAGCATAAAAAAGACAATTTTTTTATTCGTTTTTTAATATTGCGCATTTGAACGATTTCAACGATCTAAAAATGCTTGAAAATGCTTATTTTGAAAAAAAGCACCTTTTTTAGTTTTTAAACTGCGTTTTTAAAGCGTAAACAGCATAAAAAAAAGACGAATTTTTTTTTTATTTGTTAAATTTTTTTAAAGTTTAAACGATCTAAAATCTTGAAATGCTTTATTTTATAAAACTGTTTTGAGCTTTAACTGCTTTTAACGCGTAAAAGCATAAAACAGAAATTTGTTTTTATTCGTTTTTGCTGTAATATATTAACGACAAATTTCAAATCTAATATTTTAGCTTATTTTATAAACAGCATTGCTTGAAGCTAACTGCGTTTTAACGAAAAAACGATTAAATTACGAAATTTTTATTAATTCGTTTTAATATTGCATTTTTAACGATTTAAATGATCTTAAATTTGAAAAGCTATTTTAGCATATAATTTTGAGCTTTATCTGCGTTAAACAGCAGTAAAAAGCTTTATTCGCGTTTTTTTATTCGTTTTTATTAAATCTTATTTAACGATTCTAAAGTTAAAATATGTTTTGAAAAGCTATTTTACATAAACTGCAATTTGCGTATTATAGCATTAAAACGCGAAAGTATTAATCCGTTTTAAATTTACTTCTTAAATTCAAATTTTAATCTTAAATTTAAAAGTTATAAAACGAATTTGATTTTAAGCTAAAAGCTTTATTTAAAACGCAGTTTTATTATCGTTTTAATAAAAAGAATTTTTATACATTTTATTAATATTGTCTATTTAATTTTCAAACAATTTAGCTTAAATCTGTATTTTAAGCAAAAACAGCACGTTTTAGTTTAATTGCGTTTTAAGCGTTTCATTAAAATGCATTTTTAATTTTAATATAAATTTTTCAATTTGAATTTTAAACTAATGTTGAAAATCTGATTTTAAGCGAAACAGCTTTTTAGTAAACTGCGTTTTACTTAAACGCTTTAAATGTAATTTTCATTTTTAGCAAAACAGCACGTTTTGAGCTTTTTAAACTGCGTTTTTTAAAGCGTAAAACAAGCATAAAACGACGAATTTTTATTATTTGTTTTTATTAATTTGCTTCTATTTGAACGATTTCAACGATCTAAAATGCTTGAAAATGCTTATTTTGCAAAACAGCACGTTTTTGAGCTTTAATCTGCGTTTTAACGCGTAAAAAGCATAAAATGACGAATTTTTATTATTCGTTTTTTTAATATTGCGTCTATTTGAACGGGTTTCAACGATCTAAAATGCTTGAAAATGCTTATTTTAAAACAAAACAGCACGTTTTGAGCTTTAATCTGCGTTTTAACGGTAAAACAGCATAAAACGCCGAATTTTTTTTTTATTTGTTTTTTATTAATATTGCTTCTATTTGAACGATTTCAACGATCAAAATGCTGAAAATGCTTATATTAGCAAAACAGCAGTTTTGAGCTTTTTAAACTGCGTTTTAACGCGTAAAACAGCATAAAAAAGACGAATTTTTTTATTCGTTTTTTTTTTATTGCGTCTATTTGAACGATTTCAACGATCTAAAATGCTTGAAAATGCTATTTTAGCAAAACAGCCCGTTTTGAGCTTTAATCTGCGCTTTAACGCGTAAAGCACATAAAACGACGAAATTTTTATTATTCGTTTTATTAATATTGCGTCTATCTGAACGATTTCAACGATTAAAATGCTTGAAAATGCTTATTTTAAACAAAACAGCACGTTTTGATTTTATTCTGCGTTTTAACGCGTAAACAGCATAAAAAAGACGAAATTTTTATTATTCGTTTTTTTTTTTATTGCGTCTATTTGAACGATTTCAACGATCTAAAATGCTTGAAAATGCTTATTTTAGCAAACAGCACGTTTTGAGCTTTTAATCTGCGTTTTAACGCGTAAAACAGCATAAAAACGACGAATTTTTTATTATTCGTTTTTTTTATTTCGTCATTTGAACGATTTCAACGATCTAAAATGCTTGAAAATGCTTATTTTAGCAAAACAACACGTTTTTAGCTTTAATCTGCGTTTTAACGCGTAAACAGCATAAAACGACGAATTTTTATTATTCGTTTTTATTAATATTGCTTCTATTTGAACGATTTCAACGATCTAAAATGCTTGAAAATGCTTATTTTGCAAAACAGCCGTTTGAGCTTTATCGTTTAAGCGTAAAACCTAAAAACGCGAAAATTTTTATTAATTTGGTTTTTTAAATTAAAAAACTTTTTTTTTGCGTTTTCTTTTAAATTCC
>NW_027047646.1:0-13544 GCF_025399875.1 Dalotia coriaria
AAAAACCGAATTTTTTCGTTTTTTTAAAAAGTAAAAAAAATTTTTTTTTCCCAAAAAAAAATTTTTTTAAAAAAACCCAAAAAGAGATTTTTTATCGTTTTATTTTAAAGCTTTATTTGACGATTTTAACGGTTAAATTTAAAATGCTTATTTTGAAAACACGTTTTATTTATTGCGTTTTAACGCTAAAACAGCTAAAACCAAAATTTTATTAACGTTTTAAAAGCGTTTTTTAACGTTTTAACGATCTAAAATGCTTAAATGCATTTTAAAAAACGTTTGATTTAATCGCTTTTAACGCAAAACAGCATTAAAATAACATTTTTAACGTTTTATTTAAATGTTTTTTAACGTTTGATTAAAAGCTTAAAATGCATTTTGAAAACCCCTTTTAGCTTAATGCGTTTTAACGCTAAACACTAAAAAACGAAAAAATTTTTTATTTTTTTTAATATTTCTTTATTTGCGTATCGATCTAAAATGCTTAAAATGCTTATTTTAAAAAACGTTTGACTTTAATTGCGCTTTTAACGCTAAAAAACAAAAACGACGAAATTTTTATATTCGTTTTATTAATATTGCGTCTATTTGAACGATTTCAACGATCTAAAATGCTTGAAATGTTATTTTTGCAAAAAGAAATTTGAGCTTTTAATCAGCGTTTTAACGCGTAAAACCCTTTTAAAACGCAAATTTTTATTATTCGTTTTTATTAACTATTGCGTCTATTTGAACGATTTCAACGATCTAAAAAAGCTTGAAAATGTTATTTTAGCAAAACAGCACGTTTTTAGTTTAATCTGCGTTTTTAAAGCGTAAAAAAGCATAAAACGGCAATTTTTTTTTATTCGTTTTTATTAATATTGCCTATTTGAACGATTTCAAAAGATCTAAAATGCTTGAAAATGCTTATTTTTAAAAAAAGCCCTTTTGAGTTTAATCTGCGTTTAACCCCTAAAACAGCATAAAAAAGACGAATTTTTATTATTCGTTTTTATTTAGCCGTCTATTTGAACGTTTTAACGATCAAAAAGCGAAAATGCTTTTTTTAGCAAAACAGCACGTTTATTTAATCAGCGTTTTACGCGTAAAACACATAAAACGACGAAATTTTTTTTTATTCGTTTTTATTAATATTGCGTCTATTTGAACGATTTCAACGATCTAAAATTTCAAAATGCTTATTTTAGCAAAACAGCACGTTTTAGCTTTAATCTGCGTTTTTAAAGCGTAAAAAAGCATAAAACCAAAAATTTTTTAAAATTCGTTTTTATTAATATTGCCATTTTTAACTTTCCCGTCAAAAACAAAACATTTTTCAAAACAGCACGTTTTGAGCAAACAGCGTTTTAACGCGTAAAAAACATAAAAAAGACGAAATTTTTTTTTATTCGTTTTTTTTAATATTGCGTCTTTTAACGATTTCAACGATCTAAAATGCTTGAAAATGCTTATTTTAGCAAAACAGCACGTTTTGAGCTTTAATCTGCGTTTTAACGCGTAAAACAGCATAAAAACGACAATTTTTTATTATTCGTTTTTATTAATATTGCTTCTATTTGAACGATTTCAACGATCTAAAATGCTTGAAAATGCTTATTTTAGCAAAACAGCACGTTTGAGCTTAATCTGCGTTTAACGCGTAAAACAGCATAAAAATGACGCATTTTTATTATTCGTTTTTATTAATATTGCTTCTATTTATACGATTTCAACGATCAAAATGCTTGAAAATGCTTATTTTAGCAAAACAGCACGTTTTGAGCTTTAATCTGCGTTTTAACGCGTAAAACAGCATAAAACGACGAAATTTTTATTATTCGTTTTTATTAATATTGCGTCTATTTGAACGATTTCAACGATCTAAAATGCTTGAAAATGCTTATTTTAGCAAAACAGCACGTTTTGAGCTTTAATCTGCGTTTTAACGCGTAAAACAGCATAAAAAAGACGAATTTTTATTATTCGTTTTTATTAATATTGCGTCTATTTGAACGATTTCAACGATCTAAAATGCTTGAAAATGCTTTATTTTAGCAAAACAGCACGTTTTGAGCTTTAATCAGCGTTTTAACGCGTAAAACAGCATAAAACGACGAAATTTTTATTATTCGTTTTTTATTAATATTGCGTCTATTTGAACGATTTCAACGATCTAAAATGCTTGAAAATGCTTATTTTAGCAAAACAGCACGTTTTGAGCTTTAATCTGCGTTTTAACGCGTAAAACAGCATAAAACGACAATTTTTATTATTCGTTTTTATTACATATTGCGTCTATTTGAACGATTTCAACGATCTAAAATGCTTGAAAATGCTTATTTTAGCAAAACAGCACGTTTTGAGCTTTAATCTGCGTTTTAACGCGTAAAACAGCATAAAAACGACGAATTTTTATTATTCGTTTTTATTAATATTGCGTCTTTTGAACGATTTCAACGATCTAAAATGCTTGAAAATGCTTATTTTAGCAAAACAGCACGTTTTGAGCTTTAATCTGCGTTTTAACGCGTAAAACAGCATATAAAACGACGAATTTTTATTATTCGTTTTTATTAATATTGCGTCTATTTGAACGATTTCAACGATCTAAAATGCTTGAAAATGCTTATTTTAGCAAAACAGCACGTTTTGAGCTTTAATCAGCGTTTTAACGCGTAAAACAGCATAAAACGACGAATTTTATTATTCGTTTTTTATTAATATTGCGTCTATTTGAACGATTTCAACGATCTAAAATGCTTGAAAATGCTTATTTTAGCAAAACAGCACGTTTGAGCTTTAATCTGCGTTTTAACGCGTAAAACAGCATAAAAAAGACGAAGTTTTTATTATTCGTTTTATTAATATTGCGTCTATTTGAACGATTTCAACGATCTAAAATGCTTGAAAATTTCTTATTTTAGCAAAACAGCACGTTTTGAGCTTTAATCTGCGTTTTAACGCGTAAAACAGCATAAAACGACGAATTTTTATTATTCGTTTTTATTAATATTGCTTCTATTTGAACGATTTCAACGATCTAAAATGCTTGAAAATGCTTATTTTAGCAAAACAGCACGTTTGAGCTTTAATCTGCGTTTTAACGCGTAAAACAGCATAAAAGACGAAATTTTTATTATTCGTTTTTATTAATATTGCGTCTATTTGAACGATTTCAACGATCTAAAATGCTTGAAAATGCTTATTTTAGCAAAACAGCACGTTTTGAGCTTTAATCTGCGTTTTAACGCGTAAAAAAGCATAAACACGACGAATTTTTATTATTCGTTTTTATTAATATTGCTTCTATTTGAACGATTTCAACGATCTAAAATGCTTGAAAATGCTTATTTTAGCGAAACAGCACGTTTTTAGCTTTTAATCTGCGTTTTAACGCGTAAAACAGCATAAAACGACGAAATTTTTTTTATTCGTTTTTATTAATATTGCGTTTTATTTGAACGATTTCAACGATCTAAAATGCTTGAAAATGCTTATTTTAGCAAAACAGCACGTTTTGAGCTTTAATCTGCGTTTTAACGCGAAAACAGCATAAAACGACGAAATTTTTATTATTCGTTTTTATTAATATTGCGTCTATTTGAACGATTTCAACGATCTAAAATGCTTGAAAATGCTTATTTTAGCAAAACAGCACGTTTTGAGCTTTAATCTGCGTTTTAACGCGTAAAACAGCATAAACACGACGAATTTTTTATTATTCGTTTTTATTAATGTTGCTTCTATTTGACGATTTCAACGATCTAAAATGCTTGAAAATGCTTATTTTAGCAAAACAGCACGTTTTGAGCTTTAATCTGCGTTTTAACGCGTAAAACAGCATAAAAACGACGAAATTTTTATTATTCGTTTTTTATTAATATTGCGTCTATTTGAACGATTTCAACGATCTAAAATGCTTGAAAATGCTTATTTTAGCAAAACAGCACGTTTTGAGCTTTAATCTGCGTTTTAACGCGTAAAACAGCATAAAACGACGAATTTTTATTATTGTTTTTATTAATATTGCTTCTATTTGAACGATTTCAACGATCTAAAATGCTTGAAAATGCTTATTTTAGCAAAACAGCACGTTTTGAAGTTAATCACGTTTTAAACGCGTAAAAAGCATAAAAACGACGAAATTTTTTTTTATTCTATTAATATTAAACAGCTTAAAAACTCAACATCTAAAATGCTGAAAATTATTAATTTAGCTAAAAAGACGTTTAATTTATCTCAATGCGAAAAGCTTAATTAAACGACGTTATTATTGTTTTTATTACTATTTTCTATTAACATTTCAACGATCTAAAATGCTTGAATATTTCTTATTTTAGCGAAAACGCACGTTTTGAGCTTTAATTGTTTTAACGCAAAACAGCATTAAAAAGACGAAATTTTTATTATTCATTTTTTTAATATTGCGTAATTTAACAGTCAATTTAATAATGCTTGTAAAATGCTTTTTTGAAAAGCGATTTAGCTTTAATCTGCGTTTTAACGCGTAAATAGCATAAACACGACGAATTTTTATTATTCGCTTTTTTAATCGTGTTCTATTTGATCGATTTCAACGATCTAAAATTTGAAATTTATTTTAGCAAAAGACGTCTTTTAAGATTTAATCTGTTTAAGCGTAAAAAGCTATTTTAAAAAACGGCGAAATTTTTATTATTCGTTTTATTAATATTGCGTCTATTTGAACGTTTCAACGACTAAAATGCTTGAAAATGCTTATTTTAGGAAAACAGCACGTTTTGAGTTTTTAAACTGCGTTTTAACGCGTAAAACAGCATAGAAACGACGAAATTTTTTTTATTCGTTTTTATTAATATTGCTTCTATTTGAACGATTTCAACGATCTCAAATGCTTGAAAATGCTTATTTTAGCAAAACAGCACGTTTTTAGCTTTAATCTGCGTTTAACGCGTAAAACAGCATAAAACGACGAATTTTTATTATTCGTTTTTATTAATATTGCGTCTATTTGAACGATTTCAACGATCTAAAATGCTTGAAAATGCTTATTTTAGCAAAACAGCACGTTTTGAGCTTTAATCTGCGTTTTAACGCGTAAAACAGCATATAAAACGACGAATTTTTATTATTCGTTTTATTAATATTGCGTCTATTTGAACGATTTCAACGATCTAAAATGCTTGAAAAATGCTTATTTTAGCAAAACAGCACGTTTTGAGCTTTAATCTGCGTTTTAACGCGTAAAAGATAAAAACGACGAATTTTTTATTATTCGTTTTTATTAATATTGCGTCTATTTGAACGATTTCAACGATCTAAAATGCTTGAAAATGCCTTATTTTAGCAAAACAGCACGTTTTGAGCTTTAATCTGCGTTTTAACGCGTAAAACAGCATAAAAACGACGAATTTTTATTATTCGTTTTTTATTACTATTGCTCTATTTGAACGATTTCAAGATCTAAAATGCTTGAAAATGCTTATTTTAGCAAAACAGCGTTTTGAGCTTTAATCTGCGATTTAACGCGTAAAACAGCATAAAACGACGAATTTTTATTATTGTTTTATTAATATTGCGTCTATTTGAACGATTTCAACGATCTAAAAATGCTTGAAAATGCTTATTTAGCAAAACAGCACGTTTTGAGTTTTTAAACTGCGTTTTAACGCGTAAACAGCATAAAAATCGACGAATTTTTATTATTCGTTTTTATTAATATTGCGTCTATTTGAACGATTTCAACGATCTAAAATGCTTGAAAATGCTTTATTTTAGCAAAACAGCACGTTTTGAGCTTTAATCGCGTTTTTTGGGTAAAAAAGCAAAAAGCAATTTTTATTATTCTTTTATTAATATTGCTATTTGAACGATTTCACATCTAAAATGGCGAAAATGCTTATTTTAGCAAAACAGCACGTTTTGAGCTTTAATCGCGTTTTAACGCGTAAAAACAGCATAAAAAGACGAATTTTTATTATTCCCTTTTTTTAATATTTGCTTTTAAACGATTTCAGCGATCAAAATGCTTGAAATTTTTAACAAAACAGCACGTTTTTAGCTTTAATCTGCGTTTTACAACGCTAAAACGCTAAAACGTTTTTTAATTTTTGTTTTTTAAAAGTTTTTTGAACGATTAAGTTAAAATGCTTGAAATGCTTATTGTTTAAACCTTTTAAAGGAATCGCTTAAAACGCGAAACGATAAAAAAAAATTTTTTTTTATTGTTTTTAACATTTTTCCATTAAAGATTTAAAATCTAAATTTGAAAAGCTTTTTTAAAACGCCCTTTTAGCTTTAAACGCTTTAACGCGAAATAACCCTTTTTATTATTGGTTTTAAATTTAGCGTCTATTTAAAGTTTATTTACAAAAAGTTTGAAATTTTTTTTTAGCAAAACAGCATTTTGAGTTTTAAATTTTGTTTTAATTTAAACAGCTAAACATTTGAACATTTCGTTTTAAAATTTGTCTATTTTGGGAAACGATTTAGTTAAAAAACTTGGTTTAAGGAAAACAGCAGGGGTTTTTATATCCCTTTTAAAGGTAAATCGCTTATAAAAAACAAAATTTTATATTGTTTTTTTTAAAAACGCTTTTGAAGCAATCACGTTTAAAAGGTAAAAGTTATAAACAAACAGCACGTTTTGATTTTTATTGGTTTAACGAAACACGTAAAAGCGAAAATTTATTTTCGAAAAAACTTTTGGTTTATTTGCGTTTACGCTAAAAGCTTAAAAGCATTTTTAAAAATTGTTTTATTTATTCTTCTTTTAACGTAAAACAGATAAAAGAGAATTTTTTTAATGTTTTTTTAAATTGCTTATTTGCGTTTACAACTAAAAGCTGAAATCTTATTTGAAAAAATTTTTGGTTTATTTAACGCTAAAACTAAAATGCGAAAATTTTTTTTAAAAAGTTTTATTTAATTCTTTTAACCAAACAACATAAAATGCTTTTATCTTTTTTTTAAAAGCCCTTTTGAATTTCACTTTTAAAATGCGTAAAAGCATAAAACACAATTTTTTAAATTTTTTTAATTAGCTTTTATGAACGATTTAAAAAGACCGAATTTAAATTGCTTTTTTAAACAACCTTTTTAGTTTCACGTTTTAAAGCTTAAAAAACATAAAAACAGATTTTATTATTCGTTTTTTTTTTGCAGATTAAAAAACAAAAATTTAAAATTCTTTTTTAAAAGCCTTTGAACTTTCGCTACCTAAAAAGCTAAAATGCGATTTTAAAACGTTTTATTATATGCCATTTAACGGTTTAACACTAAAATGTTTAAATTTTTAAAACAGCGTTTTTTAAAATTTTCTGCGTTTAACGCGTAAACAGCATAAAAGGTATTTTAAAACGTTTTTTTTGCTTTATTTGCGTTTAACGCTAAAAGCTTAAAATGTATTTTACAAAACCCTTTTGTTTAATTGCGTTTTTAACGTTTAAACAAAAAATGCGAAATTTTTTTACGTTTTATTAATTTGCGTTTTAACGGTACAACTAAAATTTTAAAATTTATTTTACCCATTTTGGGTTTTAATTTGCGTTTTAGCGTAAAATTTTAAAAGCATTTTTAAACGTTTTATTAATTTGCTTTTTAACGGTAAAAAGATAAAACGAAAATTTATTTTGAAACGGTTTTATTAATTGCCTTTTTTTAAGCGAAACACAGATCAAAATTAAAAATTGTTTTTTAAAAAGCTCTTTTGAACGATTTCGCGTTAAATGAAAAAAAAGCAATTTTAAACCCTTTTTATTAAATTTCGTTTTAACGTTAAAAAGCTAAAACGAACTTTTAAAAACCCTTTTGCTTTATTGCCTTTTTAAGATTCAACACAAATCTTGAAATCTTTTTTGAAAAACTTTAGCTTTAATGGTTTAACCTTAAAAGCTTTAAAAACCATTTTTTTAAAAAAGTTTTTATTAATTTGCGTTTTAACGCGTAAAACAGCATAAAACGACGAAGATTTTACACATAATTCGTTTTTATTAATATTGCGTCTATTTGAACGGTTTCAACCATCTCTAAAATGCCCGAAAATGCTTGTTTAGCAAAACAGCACGTTTGAGCTTTAATCCAGCGTTTAACGCGTAAAACAACATAAGCAGAAACGAAATTTTTATTATTCGTTTTTTTATTACTATTGCGTCTATTTGAACGATTTCAACGATCTAAAATGCTTGAAAATGCTTATTTTAGCAAAACAGCACGTTTTTGAGCTTTAATCTGCGTTTTAACGCGTAAAGCCCAACATAAAATGACAGGTACTGTATTCGTTTTTTATAAATATTGCGTCTATTTAAACGTGATTTCAACGATCGCAAAATGCTTGAAAATGCTTATTTTAGCAAAACAGCACGTTTTGAGGCTTTAATCTGCGTTTTAACGCGCGTAAAACAGCTTATAAAACGACGAATTTTTTATTATTCGTTTTTATTAATATTGCGTCTATTTGAACGATTTCAGCGATCTATAGTAGCGAAAATGCTTATTTACAGCAAAACAGCACGTTTTGAGCTTTAATCAGCGTTTTAACGCGTAAAACAGCATAAAACGACGAAATTTTTTATTATTCGTTTTTTTATTAATATTGCGTCTATTTGAAAGACGATTTCAACGATCTAAAATGCTTGAAAATGCTTATTTTTAGCAAAACAGCACGTTTTGAGCTTTAATCTGCGTTTTAACGCGTAAAACAGCATAAAACGACGAATTTTTATTATTCGTTTTTTATTAATATTGCGCGTCTATTTGAACGATTTCCAGCGATCTAAAATGCTTGAAAATGCTTATTTTTGCAAAACAGCACGTTTTGAGCTTTTAATCCAGCGTTTTAACGTAAAACAGCATAAAACGACGAAATTTTGTTATTGCGTTTTTGTAATATTGTTGCGTCTATTTGAGAACGATTTCCAACGATCTAAAATGCTTGAAAATGCTTATTTTTAGCAAAACAGCACGTTTTGAGCTTTTATCTGCGTTTTAACGCGTAAAACAGCATAAAACGACGAATTTTTTTATTATTCGTTTTTTTATTAATATTGTTTCTATTTGAACGATTTCAACGATTCAAATGCTTAGTAACTTATTTTAGCAAAACAGCGATTTTGAGCTTGAATCTGCGTTTTAACGCGTAAAACAGCGCATAAAACGACGAATTTTTTATTATTCGTTTTATTAATATTGCGTCTATTTGAACGATTTCAGCCATCTAAAATGCTTGAAAATGCTTATTTTAATAAAACAGCACGTTTTGAGCTTTTAATCAGCGTTTTTAACGCGTAAAACAGCATAAAACGACGAAATTTTTTATTATTCGTTTTTATTAATATTACGTCTATTTAGAGCGGAATTTCAGCTTGATCTAAAATGCTTGAAAATGCTTATTTTAGCAAAACAGCACGTTTGAGCTTTAATCTGCGTTTAACGCGTAAAGAGCAGCATAAAAACGACGAATTTTTATTATTCGTTTTTTATTAATGTGCTTCTATTTGAACGATTTCAACGATCTAAAAATGCTTGAAAATGCTTATTTAGCAAAACAGCACGTTTTGAGCTTTAATCTGCGTCTTAACGCGTAAAACAGCATAAAGCGGCCCAATTTTTATTATTCGTTTTTATTAATATTGCTTCTGTTAAACGATTTCAACGTCCTAAAATGCTTGAAAATGCTTATTTTGTAGCAAACAGCGTTTTTTTGAGCTTTAATCTGCGTTTTAACGCGTAAAACAGCATAAAACGACGAAATTTTTATTATTCGTTTTTATTAATATTGCGTCTATTTGGGCGATTTCAACGATCTTAAATGCGAAAATGCTTAAAAAACAGCACGTTTTTAGCTTTTTAAACTGCTTTTAACGCGAAAAAACATAAAACGACGAAATTTTTTTTTTTTTTTATTAATATTGCTTCTATTTGCGATTTCAACGCTCTAAAATGCTTTAAAATGCTTATTTAAAAAACAGCAACGTTTTGAGCTTTAATGCGTTTTGGGGTAAAAAAGCATAAAACGCGAAAAAATTTGTTTTATTTAAAATTGCGTCCCATTTGAACGTTTCAACGATCTAAAATGCGAAAATGCTTATTTTGAAAACAGCACTTTTGAGCTTTAATCTGCGTTTTTAAAGCGTAAAACAGCATAAAACGACGTTTTTTATTATTCGTTTTTTTTTATTGCGTCTATTTGAACGTTTCCGATCTAAAATGCGAAAATGCTTATTTTAGCAAAACAGCACGTTTTTGGGTTTAATCTGCGCTTTTAAAGCGTAAAACAGCATAAAAAAAGACAATTTTTTTATTATTCCTTTTATTAATATTGCTTCTATTTGGGGTTTCAACGATCTAAAAAACGAAAAACTTATTTTAGCAAAACAGCACGTTTTTTAGCTTTATTTTCGTTTTAAGCGTAAAAACATAAAAAAGACGAAATTTTTATTATTCGTTTTTTTTTAAATTGCGTCTATTTGAACGATTTCCCAAAGATCAAAAAAATTGAAAATGCTTATTTTGCAAAACAGCACGTTTGAGCTTTTTAAACTGCGTTTTGCGTAAAAAAGCATAAAAATAAGATTTTTTTTTTTTCATTTTTTATTAATATTCTTCTATTTAAACGATTTCAACGATCTAAAATGCTTGAAAATGCTTATTTTAGCAAAACAGCACGTTTTGAGCTTTTTAAACGCGTTTTAACGCGTAAAACCATAAAACGACGAAATTTTTTTTATTCGTTTTTTATTAAATTGCGTCTATTTGAACGGTTTCACGATCTTAAATGCTTGAAAATGCTTATTTTTTGCAAAAAAGCCGTTTTGAGCTTTAATCTGCGTTTTTAACTCGTAAACAGCATAAAAGGACAATTTTTATTATTCGTTTTTATTAATATTGCTTCTATTTGAACGATTTCAACGCTCTAAAATGCTTGAAAATGCTTATTTTAGCAAAACAGCACGTTTTTAGGGTTTAATCTGCGTTTTAACGCGTAAAACGCATAAAACGACGAATTTTTATTATTCGTTTTTATTAATATTGCTTCTATTTTAACGATTTCAACGATCTAAAATGCTTGAAAATGCTTATTTTAGCAAAACAGCACGTTTGAGCTTTAATCTCGTTTTGCGTAAAAAACATAAAAAATTTTTATTATTCCTTTTTTTTAATTGCTTCTTTTGAACGATTTCCCATCTAAAATGCTTGAAAATGCTTTTTTTTAAAACGCACGTTTGAGCTTTATTCTGCGTTTTAAGCGTAAAACAACATAAAACGACGAAATTTTATTATTCGTTTTTATTAATTGCGTTTTTGAACGTTCCCAACGATCCCAAAAAGCTTGAAAATGCTTATTTTAGCAAAAAAGCACGTTTTTAGCTTTAATCTGGAACGCGTAAAACACATAAAAAAAACGAAATTTTTTTACGTTTTTTTTTAATATTGCTTCTATTTGAACGATTTCAACGATTTAAAAAGCGAAAATGTTTTTTTAAAAAACAGCACGTTTTGAGCAATCTGCGTTTTTAAAGCGTAAAACAGCATAAAAAAGACGAATTTTTTATTCGTTTTTTTTAATATTGCTTCTATTTAAACGATTTCAACGATCTAAAATGCTTGAAAATGCGTATTTTAGCAAAACAGCACGTTTTGAGCTTTAATCTGCGTTTTTAAAGCGTAAACACATAAAACGACAAATTTTATTTTTTTTATTTATTGCGTCTATTTGAAAATTTCAACGATATAAAATGCGAAAATCTTATTTTAGCAAAAAAGCCCTTTGGGCAATCCCGCGTTTTAACGGTAAAACAGCAAAAAAAGACAATTTTTTTTGTTTTTTTTAAATTGCCTCTATTTAAACGATTTCAACGATCTAAAATGCGAAAATGCTTATTTTGAAAAAAGCCCTTTTGAGCTTTTCGTTTTTAAAGCGTAAAACGCATAAAAGACGGGAAAATTTTTTTATTCGTTTTTTTAATATTCTTCTTTTTAACGATTTCCAACGATCTAAAATGCTTGAAAATGCTTATTTTTTAAAAAAAGCACGTTTTTGAGCTGTAACGGTTTTCGCGTAAAACAGCATAAAACGACAATTTTTTATTCGTTTTTTTCTATTGCGTCTATTTGAACGATTTCAACGTCTAAAATGCTTGAAAATGCTTATTTTAGCAAAACAGCACGTTTGAAATCTGCGTTTTTTCGCGTAAACAGCATAAAACGACGAATTTTTTTTTATTCGTTTTTATTAATATTTCCTATTTGAACGATTTCAACAATCTAAAATGGAAAATCTTAAAAAACAGCACGTTTTTAGCTTTTAAACTTCGTTTTAACGCGTAAACAGCATAAAACGACGAATTTTTATTATTCGTTTTTTTTTAATATTGCGTCTTTTGAACGTTTCAACGATCTAAAATGCTTGAAAAAGTTTTTTTGCAAAACAGCCCTTTTTAGCTTTAATCAGCGTTTTAACGCGTAAAAAACATAAAAAAGCAAAATTTTTTTATTCGTTTTTTTTTTAATTCGTCTTTTGAACGATTTCAACGTTTAAAAAAGCGTGAATTTAGCAAAACAGCACGTTTTGAGCTTTTCGCGTTTAACGCGTAAAAAAAGCATAAAACGGAATTTTATTATTCGTTTTTATTAATATTGCTTCTATTTGAACGTTTTAACGATCTAAAATCTTGAAAATGCTTATTTTAGCAAAACAGCCCTTTGAGCTTTAATCTGCGTTTTAACCTAAAAAACATAAAACGACGAAATTTTTTTAATTGTTTTTTTTTAATTTGCGTCTTTTGAACGGTGCAACGATCTTAAATGCTTGAAAAATCTTTTTTGCAAAACAGCCCTTTTGAGCTTTAATCTGCGTTTTTCGCGTAAAACAGCATAAAACGACTAATATTTTTTATTTTTTTTTAATATTGCTTCTATTTGAACGATTTCAACGTCTAAAATGCTTCAAAATGCTTATTTTGCAAAAAAAAGCACTTTTTAGCTTTAAACCGGGTTTTTAAAGCGTAAAAAAGCAAAAAACCGAAATTTTTTTTGGTTTTTTTTAATATTGCGTCTATTTAACGTTTCAACGTCTTCGAAAATGCTTTTTTTAGCAAAAAAAAACCCTTTTTAGGGAATCTGCGTTTTAACGCGTAAAACGCTAAAACGACGAATTTTTATTATTCGTTTTTTTTTTAATTTGCGTCTATTTGGATTTCAACGATCTAAAATGCGAAAATGCTTTTTTTGCAAAACAGCCCTTTTAGCTCAGCGTTTTTAACGCGTAAAAACAGCATAAAACGACGAAATTTTTTTTTATTCGTTTTTTTAATATTCTCTATTTGGTTTTCAACGTCTAAAATGTTTAAAAACTTATTTTAGCAAAAAAAACACGTTTTTAGCTTTTATCTGCGTTTTTTAAAGCGTAAAACAGCATAAAACGACGAATTTTTTTTTTATTCGTTTTTTATTAATTTCTTCTATTTGAACGTTTTAACGATCTAAAAAAATTGAAAATCTTATTTTTAAAAAACACGTTTTTAGCTTGGAATCCTGCGTTTTTTTAACGCGTTTTTTAAAACCCCCCATTTAAAAGTTAAAAT
>NW_027047647.1:0-13543 GCF_025399875.1 Dalotia coriaria
TTTTATTTTAAATATTGCTTTTATTTGAACGATTTCAACGATCAAAAATGCTGAAAATGCTTATTTTAGCAAAACAGCACGTTTGATTTAATTGCGTTTTAACGCGTAAAAGCATAAAACGACGAATTTTTATTATTCGTTTTTATTAATATTGCGTCTATTTGAACAATTTCAACGATCTAAAATGCTTGAAAATGCTTTATTTTAGCAAAACAGCACGTTTTGAGCATTAATCTGCGTTTAACGCGTAAAACAGCATAAAAACGACGAAATTTTTATTATTAGTTTTTATTAATATTGCTCTATTTGAACGATTTCAACGATCTAAAATGCTTGAAAATGCTTATTTTAGCAAAACAGACGTTTGGAGCTTTTTAAACTGCGTTTTAACGCGTAAAACAGCATAAAACGACGAATTTTTATTATTCGTTTTTTTTTAATATTGCTTCTATTTGAACAATTTCATCGATCTAAATGCTTGAAAATGCTTATTTTAGCAAACAGCACGTTTTGAGCATTTAATCTGCGTTTTAACGCGTAAAACAGCATAAAAACGACGAAATTTTTATTATTCGTTTTTATTAATATTGCGTCTATTTAAACGATTTCAACGATCTAAAATGCTTGAAAATGCTTATTTTAGCAAAACAGCACGTTTTGTGCTTTAATCTGCGTTTTAACGCGTTAAACAGCATAAAAACGACAAATTTTTATTATTCGTTTTTTATTAATATTGCTTCTATTTGAACGATTTCAACGATCTAAAATGCTTGAAAATGCTTATTTTAGCAAACAGCACGTTTTTAGCATTAATCTGCGTTTTAACGCGTAAAACAGCATAAAACGACGAAATTTTTATTATTCGTTTTTATTAATATTGCGTCTATTTAAACGATTTCAACGATCTAAATGCTTGAAAATGCTTATTTTAGCAAAATCAGCACGTTTTGAGCTTTAATCTGCGTTTTAACGCGTTAAACAGCATAAAAACGACGAAATTTTTATTATTCGTTTTTATTAATATTGCGTCTATTTAAACGATTTCAACGATCTAAAATGCTTGAAAATGCTTATTTTAGCAAAACAGCACGTTTTGAGCATTAATCTGCGTTTTAACGCGTAAAACAGCATAAAACGACGAAATTTTTATTATTCGTTTTTATTAATATTGCGTCTATTTGAACGATTTCAACGATCTAAAATGCTTGAAAATGCTTATTTAGCAAAACAGCACGTTTGAGCTTTAATCTGCGTTTTAACGCGTAAAACAGCATAAAACACGAATTTTTATTATTCGTTTTTATTAATATTGCTTCTATTTAACGTTTCACGATTTAAAAAGCGAAAAAGCTTTTTTAGCAAAAAGCACGTTTTTAGCTTTTTAAACTGCGTTTAAGCCCAAAAAAAAGATAAAACGAGAATTTTTTTTTTCGTTTTTATTAAAATTTTTCTATTTGAACGATTTCAACGATCTAAAATGCTTAAAAAAATTATTTTAGCAAAACAGCACGTTTTGAGCAAAACTGCGTTTTAACCCTAAAACACATAAAACGACGATTTTTTTTTTATTCGTTTTTTATTAATATTGCGTCTATTTGAACGATTTCCGTCTAAAAAGCTTGAAAATGATTTTTTGCAAAACAGCCGTTTTTAGCTTTAATCTGCGTTTTAACGCGTAAAAAACATAAAACAGGGTTTTTTATTCGTTTTTTTTTTAATATTGCTTCTATTTGAACGATTTCAACGTCTAAAATGGAAAATGAAGCAAAACAGCACGTTTTGAGCTTTTTAAACTGCGTTTTTAAAGCGTAAAACAGCATAAAAGACGAAATTTTTTTTTATTCGTTTTTATTAATATTGCGTCTATTTGAACTTTTAACGTCTAAAAAGCTTAAAAATATTATTTTAGCAAAACGGGGCGTTTGAGCTTTAATCTGCTTTTAACGCGTAAAACAGCATAAAACGACGAATTTTTATTATTCTTTTTTTAATTTGCTTCTATTTGGAATTTCAACGATCTAAAAGCTTGAAAATGTTATTTTAGAAAACAGTTAGCTTTTAACGCTTTTAACGCTTTAAACGCTAAAACGACGAATTATAATCGTTACAATATTGTTATTTTGATTTTAATATTAAAATGCTTCTATTTGACATTTCGAGCAACAAAGCATGCTTTGAAATTGCTTTTTTAAGCAAAACAGCTAAACGACGATTTTTATTAATTCGTTTTAGTAATATGCCATTTAAACGATTTCAACGATTAAAATTTAAAATGCTTTTTATCAAATGCGTCTTTTGAACGTTTAACTCGTTAACGAAACGTTGAAAAACTAGATTATTGAGCATTAATAAAACTGTTTTATTTAATTCGATTTTAACAGCTTGAAAATGATTCTTTTAGCAAAACAGCACTTGAGTTTTTAATTGCGTTTTAAGCTAAACACTTAAAACGACAATTTATATTACGTTTATTAATATTGCTTGGAAAAATCTTAATTGCTATTTAAAACAGCACGTTTTGAGCTTTAATCTGCGTTTTAACGCGTAAACACATAAAAACGACGAAATTTTTATTATTCGTTTCGTTTTTATTAATATTGCTTCTATTTGAACGATTTCAACGATCTAAAATGCTTGAAAATGCTTATTTTAGCAAAACAGCCCGTTTTGAGCTTTAATCTGCGTTTTAACGCGTAAAACAGCATAAAAACGACGAAATTTTTATTATTCGTTTTTATTAATATTGCGTCTATTTGAACGATTTCAACGATCTAAAATGCTTGAAAATGATTATTTTAGCAAAACAGCACGTTTTGAGTTTTAATCTGCGTTTTAACGCGTAAAACATAAAACGACGAATTTTTATTATTAGTTTTTTTAATATTGCTTTATTTGAACGATTTCAACGATCTAAAATGCTTGAAAATGCTTATTTAAGCAAAACAGCACGTTTTGAGCTTTTTAATCTGCTTTTAACGCGTAAAACAGCATAAAACGACGAATTTTTATTATTAGTTTTTATTAATTTGCTTCTATTTGAACGATTTCAACGATCTAAAATGCTTGAAAATGCTTATTTAAGCAAAACAGCACGTTTAACGATTTTAATTGCGTTTTAACGCGTAAAAAGCATAAAACGACGAAATTTTTATTATTCGTTTTTATTAATATTGCGTCTATTTGAACGATTTCAACGATCTAAAATGCTTGAAAATGTTTATTTTAGCAAAACAGCACGTTTTGAGCTTTAATCTGCGTTTTAAGCGTAAAACAGCATAAAACGACGAATTTTAATTATTCGTTTTTTATTAATATTGCTTCTATTTGAACGATTTCAACGATCTAAAATGCTTGAAATGATTATTTTAGCAAACAGCAGTTTTGAGCTTTAATCTGCGTTTTAACGCGTAAAACAGCATAAAACGACGAATTTTATTAATCGTTTTTAAATTTAGCTTCTATTTGAACGATTTCAACGATCTAAAAGCTTTGAAAATGCTTATTTTAGCAAAACAGCTAATAGAGATTTTTAATCTGCGTTTTTACGGTAAAAGCTATTTAACAGATTTCAGATATTCGTTTTTATTAAAGTTATTTTATTTGAACGATTTCAACGATCTAAAATCTTGAAATTTATTTTAGCAAAAAGCATAACGAGATTTTAATATTCGTTTTAACGTAAACTTCTATTGAACGATTTAAACGATCTTATTATTGCTTTTGATAATATTCTTCTATTAAACGATTTCAAGCTTTAAATGTGAAAATGTTATTTAAGAAAACAGCACGTTTGAATTTTAATATTCGCTTTTTCATTAAATGCTTAATATGACGATTTTAATTAATTTCTTGTAAATATATTTTAATTGAACAATTTCAACGCTTTAAATGCTTGAAAATGCTTATTTTAGCAAAACAGCAGTTTTTGACTTTAATTGCGTTTTTAACGCGTAATACACATAAACGAATTTTTATTGTTTTATAAATATTGTAATTTGATTTTAAAACGACGTTTTGAAGCTTTTTTTTAGCAAAACAGCCGTTAGAGCTTAAAACGCGT
Organism: Dalotia coriaria; assembly: GCF_025399875.1. NCBI lineage: Eukaryota > Metazoa > Arthropoda > Insecta > Coleoptera > Staphylinidae > Dalotia > Dalotia coriaria. The sequence goes on from NW_027047647.1 coordinate 4,061, forward strand.
TTTAACGTAAATCGTTTTATTAATGAATTTTATTATTCGTTTTTATTAATATTGCGTCTATTTGAACAATTCAACGATCTTAAATGCGAAAAAGCATTTTAGCAAACAGCACGTTTTAAGCGTTTAATCTGCGTTAAACGCGAAAAATTTATTATACGATTTTTTATTATTCGTTTTTGAAATTGCAACTATTAAAGCTTAAAATGATTAAAATTTCAAAATGCCTTTTTTAGCTAATTTTGCGTTTTAACGCGTTTAAACGTAAAACAGCATTTTAAAACGACAAATTTTTTTTTTAATGTTTTTCATTTAAATGTTTCTAATGATCAAAACTTCAACGATCTTATTTAAAGCAGCCGTATGATTATTTAAACGCCGTTTTAAGCTTTAATCTGCGTTTAACACGTAAAACAGTATTAAAACGAGAATTTTTTATTATTCGTTTTTAATTTAACGCTTCTAAAATTTGAAACGATTTCTAAGCAAAATGCTTTTGAAACTTTAATTTTGCTTAAAACGAACACTAAAACGACGAATTTTTATTTTGCGTTTTTTTAACGTATAACTATCTTAAAACAACGAAAATGCTTAATTTATTTTTAGCAAAAGCACGTTTTGAGCTAATCTGCGTTTTAACGCTAAAACAGCTGAAAAGCTTTTTTATTCGTTTTTTATTAATTGCGTTTTAACTTTAAAACAGCATTAAAAAGCTAATTTTTATATCGTTTTACTTTACTCTATTTAACGATTAACACTAAAAGAAATTATTATTTTTTAAAAGTGCTTATTTAACGATTTAACAAAAGCTTAAAAGATTTTTATATGTTTTATTTTTCTATTTAAATTTAACACTAAAACGAGAATTTTCATACGTTTTATTAATTGCTTTTAACTAACGATAAAACGAAAATTTATTATCGCATAAATGCTTCTATTTAATCGCGTCTAAAGTTGATTTTACAAAACCGTTTTGAGCTTTAATCTGCTTTTAGCGAAAAATATAAACCCACGAATTTTTTATTTGTTTTTATTAATATTGCTTTATTTGAACGATTTCAACGAAAACATGCTTTGAAAATTGCTTTTTTTAAAAAGCATCTTGAGTTTAACGTTTTAACGCTAAAACACATTTTAACGATAAATTTTTATTATTGTTTTTACTAATACGCATTTAAACGATTTCGAATCTTAATTTGAAATTTATTAATATTGCTCTTTGATTTAACGCGTTTAAAGCTTGAAAAGCTTATTTTAGCAAAACAGTTTCTTTTAATTTGCTTTTAACCGTAAAAACATTTAACGAAAATTTTTATTATTTTTTATAAAATGTTTTATTTAAATTTCAACGATCTAAAATGCTTGAAAATGCTTATTTAGCAAAACATGTTTTAGTTTTAATTGCGTTTTAAGCGAAAACAGCTAAAACTTCTTATTATTCTTTTTTTACATTCAGCATTTGACGATTTCAACGATCTAAAACGTTTGAAAATGTTATTTTAGAAAACAGCATTTTGAGCTTTAATCTGGTTTTAACGGTAAACATAAAACGACTAAATTTTATTATTTTTTATTAATATTGCTTCTATTTGAACGATTTCAACGTTAAAAGCTTGAAAAGCTTATTTTAGCAAAACAGCACGTTTTGTAGCTTTTAATATGCGCTTTTAACGTAAAACACATAAAACGACGAAATTTTATTATTGTTTTATTAATATGCGTTCTATTTGAACTGATTTCAACGATCTAAAAGCTTAAAATGACTAATTTTAGCTAAACATGCCGTTTTGAGCTTTTAATCTGGTTTTAACCGAAAAAGCTAAAAAGATTATTTTCAAAAGTTATTGTTTATTTAATTTGCTCTATTTAGAACGATTTCAACGATCTAAAATGATTTAATATTATTTTTAAAATACAGCACGTTTTAAGTTTAATCTGCGATTTACCGTAAAAGATTTAAAAACGACGATTTTTTTAATCTCGTTTTATAATATTGCATCTATTTGAAAAGATTTTCTAACCTAAAATGTTTTGAAAATGCTTATTTTAGCAAAACAGCACGTTTTGAGTTTAATGCGTTTTACGCGTAAAACAGCATTAGAAGCGACGAAATTTTTTTATTCGTTTTTATTAATATTGCGTCTATTTAACGTTTCAACGATCTAAAATGGCTTGAAATGCTTATTTTAGCAAAACAGCACGTTTGAGCTTTAATGCGTTTTACGCGTAAAACAACATAAAAGCTTTAATTCGTTTTTATTAATATTGCACTACGAAATTTCAACGATCTAAAATGCTTGAAAATGATTATTTTAGCAACAGCACGTTTTAAGCTTTAATCTGCGTTTTAACGCGTAAAACAGCTATAAAACGACGAATTTTTATTATTCGTTTTTATTAATATTGCTTCTATTTGAACGATTTCACACTAAAATGCTGAAAATGCTTATTTTAGCAAAACAGCACGTTGAGCTTTAATCGCTTTTAACGCGTAAAACAGCATAAAACGCGAAATTTTATTATTCGTTTTTATTAATATTGCGTCTATTTGAACGATTTCAACGATCTAAAATGCTTGAAAATGATTATTTTACGCAAAACAGCACGTTTTGAGCTTTAATCTGCGTTTTTAAGCGTAAAACAGCATAAAAACGACGAAATTTTTTATTATTCGTTTTTATTAATATTGCTTCTATTTAACGATTTCAACGATCTAAAATGCTTGAAAATGATTATTTTAGCAAAACAGCACGTTTTGAGCTTTAATCTGCGTTTTAACCGTAAAACAGCATAAAAACGACGAATTTTTATTATTCGTTTTTATTAATATTGCTTCTATTTGAACGATTTCAACGATCTAAATGCTTGAAAATGATTATTTTAGCAAAACAGCACGTTTGCGAGCTTTAATCTGCGTTTTAACGCGTAAAACAGCATAAAACGACAATTTTATTATTAGTTTTTTAATATTTGCTTCTATTTGAACGATTTCAACGATCTAAAATGCTTGAAAATGCTTATTTAAGCAAAACAGCGCGTTTGAGCTTTAATCTGCGTTTTAACGCGTAAAACAACATAAAACGACGAATTTTTATTATTAGTTTTTTATTAATAATGGCTATTTACGAGACAGTTCAACGATCAAATGCTTGAAATGCTTATTTAAACCAGCACGTTTTGAGCTTTGTCGTTTAAGCGTATAAGAAACGACGGAAGTACATTATTCGTTTTTAATATTGCGTCTATTTTGGACGTTTTAAACGGTCACAAATAGCGAAAGTGTTTTATTTTAACCAAGGCTTTCTTGCGTTTGAGGCTTTGCGTCGCGGTTTTGCTTGCGTAAAACAGCAAAACGACGAATTTTTATTATTCGTTTTTTATTAATATTTAAAGAAACTTCTGTTTGAACTTGATTTCAATAACGATCTAAAATGGTTGAAAATGATTGTGCAGCAAAACAGCACGTTTTGAGGCTTTTAATCTGCGTTTTAACGCGCGTAAAACAGCATAAAACGACGAATTTTTGATAATCGTTTTTTATTAATGTGGTACTTCTATTTGAACGATTTCAACGATCACAAAATGCTTGAAAATGCTTATTTTAGCAAAACAGCGTTATGAGCTTTTAATCTGCGTTTTAACGCGTAAAAGAACGTATAAAACGACGAAATTTTTATTATTCGTTTTTTTATTAATATTGCTCTATTTGAACGATTTCCAGCGATCTAAAATGCTTGAAAATGCTTATTTTAGCAAAAGCACGTTTTGAGCTTTAATCTGCGTTTTAACGCGTAAAACAGCTTATAAAACGACGAAATTTTTATTATTCGTTTTTTATTAATATTAACTTCTATTTGAACGATTTCAACGATCTGGAAATGCTTGAAAATGATTATTTTAGCAAAACAGCACGTTTTGAGCTTTAATCTCGCGTTTTGGCGTAAAACGGCATAAAACGACGAATTTTTTGTTATTCGTTTTTAGTAATAGTAAGCTACTGTTGAACGATTTCAACGCTTCTAAAATGCTTGAAAATGCTTATTTTATAAGAACAGCACGTTTTGAACTTTAATCTGCGTTTTAACGCGTAAGAGCAGCTTATACACAAAACGACGAAATTTTAAATTAGATTTTATTAATATTTAGCACGTCTATTTGAACGATTTCAACGATCTAAAATTAGCGAGAAATGATTATTTTAGCAGCAAAAGGAAGCAAGCACGATTTTGAGGCTTTAATCTGCGTTTTAACGCGTAAAACAGCATAAAATCGGCAATTTTTTTATTAATCGTTTTTATTAATGGCACCTATTTGAACGATTTCAACGATATAAAATGCTTGAAAATGCTTATTTTAGCAAAACAGCACGTTATGAGCTTTAATCTGCGTTTAAACGCGTAAAACGGCATAAAACGACGAAATTTTTATTATTCGTCTTTTATTAATATTGCTTCTATTTGAACGTTTCAGCGATCTAAAATGCTGAAAATGCTTATTTTTAGCAAAACAGCGCGTTATGAGCTTTAATCTGCGTTTTAATGCGTAAAACAGCATAAAACGAAATTTTATTATTCGTTTTTTATTAATATTGCTTCTATTTGAAGGATTTCAACGATCTAAAATGCTTGAGAAATGATTATTTTAGCAAAACAGCACGTTTTGAGCTTTAATCTGCGCGTTTTAACGCGTAAAACAGCAAAACGTAGATTTTTATTATTATTCACGTTTTTTTATTAATATTGCTATATTTAGCGGAAGATGAGTTCAAGCGATCTAAAATGCCCAGAAAATGCTTATTTTAGCAAAACAGCAGCACGTTTTGAAGGCTTTTAATCTGCGTTTTTAACGCGTAAAACAGCATAAAAACGACAGGGGTATTTTTTATTTATTCGTTTTTTTTTTTATTAATGTGCGTCTATTTGAACGATTTCAACGATCTAAAATGCTTAAGAAATGATTATTTTCATAAAACAAGCGTTTGGAAGCTTTAATCCTGTTTTCTTGCTGTCAAAACAACATAAAAACGACGAATTTTTATTATTCGTTTTATTAATATTACTTCTATTTGAACGATTTCAACGATCTAAAATAGCGAAATACTTTATTTTAGCAAAACAGCACGTTTAGGCACTTAATTTGCGTTTAAACGCGTAAAACAGCAGCATAAAACGACGAAATTTTTATTATTTGTTTTATTTATATTTAGCTACTATTTGAACGATTTCAACGATCTAAAATGCTTGAAAATGCTTATTTTAGCAAAACAGCACGTTTTGAGCTTTTAATCTGCGTTTTAACTTGCGTAAAACAGCTTTAAAACGACGAAGATTTTTTATTACTCGTTTTTTATTAATATTGCTTCTGGCCCGAACAGTTTCCAGCGATCTAAAATGCTTGAAAATGCTTATTTTTTAGCAAAACAGCACGTTTTGGAAAACATCTGCGTTTTAACGTAAAACAGCTTTAAAACGGCAAAATTTTATTATTCGTTTTATTAATATTGCGTCTATTTGAACAGTGATTTAACGATCCTAAAATGCTTGAAAATGATTTATTTTAATAAAACGGCGTTTTACAGGCTTTTAATCTGCGTTTTTAACGCGTAAAACAGTATAAAAACGACGAATTTTTATTATTTAGTTTTTTTTATTAATATTGCTTCTATTTGAACGATTTCATCAATCTAAAATGTTTGAAATTGCTTATTTTGTAAACAGCACGTTTTGAGCTTTTAATCTGCGTTTAACGCGTAAAACAACATAAAACGACGAAATTTTTTATTATTCGTTTTTTTTTATTAATATTGCGTCTATTTGAAGACGATTTCAACGATCAAAATAGCGAAAATACTTATTTTTAAAAGCACGTTTTGAGCTTTAATCTGCGTTTTTAACGCGTAAAACAGCAAAACGACGGAATTTTTTTATTATTCGTTTTTTTTATTAATGTAGCCTATTTGAACGATTTCCAACAAATACAAAATGTTTGAAAATGCTTATTTAGCAAAACAGCACGTTTTTTGAGCTTTAATCTGCGTTTTAACGCGCGTAAAACAGCAGCAAAACGACGAGAATTTTTTATTATTCGTTTTTTTTTAATAATATTGCGTCTATTTGAAGACGATTTCAACGATACAAATGCTTGAAAATGCTTATTTTCGCAAAGGCAACGTTTGAGCTTTAATCTGCGTTTTAACGCGTAAAACAGCATAAAACGACGAATTTTTAATTATTCGTTTTTTATTAATATTACTTCCTGAGAGAGAAGCCCAGACGATTTCAACGATCTAAAATGCTTGAAAATGCTTATTTTAGCAAAACAGCATGTTGAGAACTTTAATCTGCGTTTTTAACGTAAAACAGCTTATAAAACGGCCAGGGTACTGGCTATTCGTTTTTTATTAATGTACGTCTATTTGAGGAACGATTTCAACGATCTAAAATGCTCGCGAAAATGATTATTTAGCAAAACAGCACGTTTTGAGTTTTTGAGCTTTAATCTGCGTTTTAACGCGTAAAACAGCATAAAACGACGGTACGCATTATTCGTTTTATTAATGTGCGTCTATTTTGAACGATTTCCAGCGATCTAAACAGCGAAAATGCTTATTTTAGCAGCAAAACAGCACGTTTTGAGCTTTAATCTGCGTTTTAACGCGTAAAACAGCAAACACTGCAAAGAAATTTTTATTATTCGTTTTTATTAATATTGCGTCTATTTGAGACGATTTTTAACGATCCTAAAAATGCTTGAAAATGCCCATTTTTAGCAAAACAGCAGCACGTTTGAGAGCTTTTAATCTGCCGTTTTTAACGCGTAAAACAGCATAAAAACGACGAATTTTTTATTATTCGTTTTTATTAATATTTGCGTCTATTTGAACGATTTCAGCGCGATCACAAAGATGCTTGAAAATGATTATTTTAGCAGCAAAACAGCACGTTTTGGGCTTTTAATCTGCGTTTTAACGCGTAAAACAGCATAAAACGACGACATTTTTATTATTCGTTTTTTATTAATATTGCGTCTGGCCAGAACGATTTCAACGATCTAAAATGCTTGAAAATGCTTATTTTTAGCAAAACAGCACGTTTGAGCTTTTAATCTGCGTTTAACGCGTAAAACAGCATAAAGGACGAAATTTTTATTATTCGTTTTTGCAGTAATATTGCGTCTATTTGAAAGCGATTTCAACGATCTAAAATGTTTGAAAATATTATTTTAGCAGCAAAACAGCACGTTTTGAGCTTTTAATCTGCGTTTGAACGCGTAAACAGCATAAAACGAATTTTTATTATTCGTTTTTTGTTAAAATTGCTTCAATTTGAACGATTTCAACGATCTAAAATGCTTGAAAATGCTTATTTTAGCAAAACAGCACGTTTTGAGCTTTTAATCTGCGTTTTAACGCGTAAAACGGCGCATAAAACGACGAAATTTTTTATTATTTGTTTTATTAATATTTGCGTATTTTGAACGGTTTTCAACGATCTAAAAGCGAAAATGCTTATTTTAGCAAAACAGCACGTTCTGAGCTTTTAATCTGCGTTTTAACGCGTAAAACAGCATAAAACGACGAATTTTTTATTATTCGTTTTTATTAATATTGCACGTCTATTTAAACGATTTCAACGATGTAAAGTGCTTGAAAATGCTTATTTTAGCAAAACAGCACGTTTTGAGCTTTAATCAGCGTTTTAACGCGTAAAACAGCATAAAAACGACGAAATTTTTATTATTCGTTTTTATTAATATTGCGTCTTTTGAACGATTTCAACGACCTAAAATTCTTGAAAATGCTTATTTTAGCAAAACAGCACGTTTTGAGCTTTATTCTGCCCTTTTAACGCGTAAAACAGCATAAAACGACGAAATTTTATTATTCGTTTTTTTTTTTATTGGCGTCTATTTTAACGATTTCCCAAAGATCTAAAATGCTTGAAAATCTTATTTTAGCAAAAACCCCGTTTTGAGCTTTTAATCTGCGTTTTAACGCGTAAAACAGCATAAAACGACGAAATTTTTATTATTCGTTTTTATTAATATTGCGTCTATTTGAACGATTTCACGATCTAAAATGCTTGGGAAAAAGATTATTTTAGCAAAACAGCACGTTTTTGGGCTTTAATCTGCGTTTTAACGCGTAAACAGCATAAAACGACGACATTTTATTATTCGTTTTTATTAATATTGCGTCTATTTGAACGATTTCAACGATCTAAAATGCTTGAAAATGCTTATTTTAGCAAAACAGCACGTTTGAGCTTTAATCTGCGTTTTAACGCGTAAAACACATAAAAACGACAGAAATTTTTATTATTCGTTTTTTTTAATTGCTTCTATTTGAATGATTTCAACGATCTAAAATCTTGAAAATGCTTATTTTAGCAAAACAGCACGTTTTGAGCTTTAATCTGCGTTTTAACGCGTAAAACAGCAAAACAACAGAAATTTTATTATTCGTTTTTATTAATATTGCTTCTATTGAACGATTTCAACGATCTAAAATGCTTGAAAATGCTTATTTTAGCAAAACAGCACGTTTTGAGCTTCAATCTGCGTTTTAACGCGTAAAACAACATAAAACGACGAATTTTTATTATTCGTTTTATTAATATTGCGTCTATTTGAACGATTTCAACGATCTAAAATGGGGAAAATGCTTATTTAGCAAAATAGCCCTTTTTAGCTTTAATCTGCGTTTTAACGCGTAAAACAGCATAAAAACGACGAAATTTTTATTATTCGTTTTATTAATATTGCGTCTATTTGAACGATTTCAACGACCTAAAATTCTTGAAAATGCTTATTTTTAGCAAAACAGCACGTTTTGAGCTTTATCTCGTTTTAACGCGTAAAAACGCATAAAACGACGATTTTTATTATTCGTTTTTTTTTTTATTGCGTCTATTTGAACGATTTCAACGATCTAAAATGCTTGAAAATGCTTATTTTAGCAAAACAGCACGTTTTGAGCTTTAATCTGCGTTTTAACGCGTAAAAAACATAAAACGACAAAATTTTATTATTCGTTTTATTAATATTGCGTCTATTTGAACGATTTCAACGATCTAAAATGCGAAAATGCTTATTTTAACAAAACAGCACGTTTTGGGTTAATCTGCGTTTAACGCGTAAAACGCATAAAACGACAAAATTTTTATTATTCGTTTATTTTTTTGCGTCTATTTGAACGATTTCAGCGATCTAAATGCTTGAAAATGCTTATTTTAGCAAAACAGCATTTTTAGCTTTAATCTGCGTTTTAACGCGTAAACAGCATAAAACACGAATTTTATTATTTTTTTATTAATATTGCGTCTATTTGAACGATTTCAACGATCTAAAATGCTTGAAAATGATTATTTTGCCAAAACAGCACGTTTTGGGCTTTAATCGCGTTTTAACGCGTAAAACAGCATAAAACGACGACATTTTTATTATTCGTTTTTTTTTACGTCATTTTAACATTTTAACGACTAAAAT
>NW_027047648.1:0-13542 GCF_025399875.1 Dalotia coriaria
GCCTTTTGGTTTACTGCGTTTTAACGCGTAAAAAAACATAAAACGAAAATTTTATTATTTGTTTTTATTTTATTGCGTCTTTTGAACGTTTAACGATCTAAAAAGCTTGAAAATGCTTATTTTAGCAAAACAGCATGATTCGGGCCAAAACTGCGTTTTAACCCCGTAAAACATCATAAAACGACGTTTTTAAATTTTTGTTTTTTTTTTTATTCGTCTATTTGAACGATTTCAACGATCTAAAATGCGAAAAAAGCTTAAGCAAAACAGAGTTTGAGCTTTAATCTCGTTTTTAACGCGTAAAACAGCATATAAACGACAAATTTAAAATTGCGTCTATTTAACGATTTACCCAAAAAGCGAAAAAGCTTTTTTTAAAAACAGCACGGGCAATCTGCGTTCTAACGGGAAAAAGCATAAAACGACGAATTTTTTTTATTCGTTTTTTTTTAATATTGCTTCTATTTGAACGATTTAACGATCTAAAATGCTTAAAAGCATTTTGCAAAACGCATTTTGAGCTTTAATCTGCGTTTTTAACGCGTAAAACACATAAAAGCGAATTTTTTATTTTTTCGTTTTTTTTTAATATTGCTCTATTTAAAAGATTTCAACGACTAAAAAGCTTGAAAATGTTATTTTAAAAACAGCACGTTTTTTAGCTTTAATCTGCGTTTTTAACGCGTAAAAAAGCATAAAAACGCAAATTTTTTTTATTCGTTTTTTAATATTGTTCTATTTGAACGATTTCAACGATCTAAAAGCGAAAAAGCTTATTTTAGCAAAACAGCACGTTTTTAGCTTTTTAAACCGTTTTAACGCGTAAAACAGCATAAAACGCAATTTTTTATTATTGTTTTTTTGAACGATTTCAAATGATCTAAAATGCTTGAAAATGCTTATTTTAGCAAAACAGCACGTTTGAGCTTTAATCTGCGTTTCACGGCGTAAAATGCAGCATAAAACGACGAATTTTTTATTATTCGTTTTTATTAATATTGCTTCTATTTGAACGATTTCAACGATCTAAAATGTTTGAAAATGCTTTATTTTAGCAAAACAGCACGTTTTGAGTTTTAATCTGCGTTTAACGCGTAAAATGGCAGCATAAAAACGACGAATTTCATTATTCGTTTTTATTAATATTGCGTCTATTTGAACGATTTCAACGGATCTAAAATGCTTGAAAATGCTTATTTTAGTTAAAACAGCACGTTTTTGAGCTTTAATCTGCGTTTAATCGGCGTAAAACAGCATAAAACGACGAATTTTTTTATTATCTGATTTTTATTAATATTGCGTCTATTTGAACGATTTCAACGACCCAAAATGCTTGAAAATGCTTATTTTCAGCAAAACAGCACGTTTTGAGTTTTAATCTGTTTAACGCGTAAAAACAGCATAAAAACGACGAATTTTTTATTATTCGGATTTTTACAATATTGCGTCTATTTGAACGATTTCAACGATCTAAAATGCTTGAAAAATGCTTTATTTTAGCAAAACAGCACGTTTTGAGCTAATCTGCGTTTTAACGCGTAAAAAACAGCATAAAAAACGACGGAAATTTTTATTATTCGTTTTTACACATTGCACTATTTGAACGATTTCAACGATCTAAAATGCTTTAAAAATGCTTATTTTTTGCAAAACAGCACGTTTTGAGTTTAATCTGCGTTTTAACGCGTAAAACAGCATAAAACGACGAATTTTTTATTATTCGTTTTTATTAATATTGCTTCTATTTGTACGATTTCAACGATCTAAAATGCTTGAAAATGCTTATTTTGCAGCAAAAACATAATGCTTTGAGTTTTAATCTCGCGTTTTAACGCGTAAAACAGCATAAAACGACGAAAATTTTTACTATTCGTTTTTAATATTGCACTATTTCCGGAACGATTTCAACGATCTAAAAATGCTTAAAATGCTTTATTTTGCAAAACAGCACGTTTTGAGTTTAATCTGCGTTTTAACGCGTAAAACAGCATAAAACGGCGAATTTTTATTATTCGTTTTTATTAATATTGCTCTATTTGAACGATTTCAACGATCTAAATGTTTGAAAATGCTTATTTTAACAAAACAGCAATGTTTTTGAGTTTCTTTAATCTGCGTTTTTAACTCGTGTAAAACAGCATAAAAACGACGCGAATTTTTATTATTCGTTTTTTATTAATATTGATTCTATTTTAAACGATTCTCAAACACTAAAATGCTTATAATGTTTTGTCCACACCATGTCGATTTAACGATTTAACGATCTAAAATGCTTGGAAAATGCTTATTTTAGCAAAAACAGCACGTTTTGAGCTTTAATCAGCGTTTTAACGCGCAAAACAGCATAAAACGACGAAATTTTACATATTTGTTTTTATTAATATTGCGTCTATTTGAACGATTTCAACGATCTAAAAATGCTTGAAAATGCTGGCTTTTAGCAAAACAGCACGTTTGAGTTTTAATCTGCGTTTAACGCGTAAACAGCATAAAACGACGAAATTTTTATTATTCGTTTTTATTGGCTATTGCGTCTATTTGAACGATTTCAACGATCTAAAATGCTTGAAAATGCTTATTTTGTGCTAAAACAGTACGTTTTGAGCTTTATTCTGCGTTTTTAACGTAAAACAGCATAAAAACGACGAAATTTTATTATCTGTTTTTATTTTATTGCGTTCATTTGAACGATTTCGACGATCTAAAACGTTTGAAAATGCTTTATTTTGCGCAAAACAGTTAATGTTTTGAGCTTTAATCTGCGTTTCAACGCGCGGCAAACAGCATAAAAAACGACGAATTTTTTATTACCTGCTTTTTATTATTATTGCGTCTATTTGGAACGTGATTTCAACGATCTAAAAATGCTTTAAAAAACAAAGCTTATTTTAGCAAAACAGCACGTTTTGAGCCAATCTGCAAGTTTTAACGCGTAAACAGCATAAAACGACTTAAATTTTTATTATTCGTTTTTATTAATATTGCTTCTATTTGAACGATTTCAACGATCTAAAATGCTTGAAAATGCCTATTTTAGCAAAACAGCACGCTTTGAGCTTAATCTGCGTTTTAACGCGCGTAAAATGCGCATTAAAAAACGACGAATTTTTATTATTCGTTTTTATTAATATTGCGTCTATTTGAACGAGGATTTTAACGATCTAAAAATGCTTGAAAATGTGCTTATTTTGTATAAAACAGCACGTTTTGAGTTTTAATCAGCGTTTTAACGCGTAAAACAGCATAAAACGACGAATTTTTATTTATCGTTTTATTAATATTGCGTCTATTTGAACGATTTTAACGATCTAAAAATGCTTGAAAATGCGTTTTTATTTTAGCAAAACAGCACGTTTTGAGTTTTTAATCAAAGGTTTTAACGCGTAAACAGCATAAAACGACGAAATTCCTTTATTATTTGTTTTATTACTATTGCGTCTATTTGAACGATTTCAACGATCTAAAATGCTTGAAAATGCTTATCTAGCAAAACAGCACGATTTGAGCTTTAATCTGCGTTTTAACGCGTAAAACAGCATAAAAACGACGAAATTTTTATTATTCCGTTTTTATTAATATTGCGTCTATTTGAACGATTTCAACGATCTAAAATGCTTGAAAATGCCATTTTAGCAAAACAGTACGATTTGAGCTTTAATCTGCGTTTTAACGCGTAAAACAGCATAAAAACGACGAATTTTTATTATTCCTGTTTTTTATTAATATTGCGTCTATTTCCGAAATGATTTTCCAACGATCTAAATGCTTGAAAATGCTTATTTAAAGCAAAACAGCACGTTTTTGAGCTTTCTTTAATCTGCGTTTTAACGCGTAAACAGCATAAAACGACGAATTTTTATTATCTGTTTTTATTAATATTGCTTCTATTTGAACGTGATTTCAACGTGATCTAAAATGCTTGAAAATGCTTATTTTAGTAAAACAGCACGTTTTGAGCCTTTTATTCTGCGCGTTTTAACGCGTAAAACAGCATACAAAAACGACGAAATCTTTTATTATTCGTTTTTATTAATATTGCGTCTATTTAAACGATTTCCAACGATCTAAAATGCTTGAAAATGCTTATTTTAGCAAAACAGCACGTTTTGAGCTTTTAATCTGCGTTTAACGCGTAAACAGCATAAAACGTGACGAATTTTTATTATCTTCGCTTTATTAATATTGCGTCTATTTGAACGATTTCAACGATCTAAAAATGCTTGAAAAATGCTTATTTTAGCAAACAGCACGTTTTGAGCTTTATTCTGCGTTTTAACGCGAAACAGCATAAAACGACGAAATTTTTATTTATTCGCTTCTTTATTTTATTGCGTCTATCTGAACGATTTCAACGATCTAAAAATGCTTGAAAATGCTTATTTTACGCAAAACAGCACGTTTTGAGCTTTAATCTGCGTTTAACGCGTAAAACAGCACAAAATGACGAATTTTTTACCATTCGTTTTTATTAATATTGCTTCTATTTAAACGATTTCAAACGTGGGATCTAAAATGCTTGAAAATGCTTATTTTAGCAAAACAGTATCGTTTTGAGCTTTTAATCTGCGGTTTTAACGCGTAAAACAGCATAAAAACGACGAAATTTTTATTATTCGTTTTTTAATATTGCTTCTATTTGAACGATTTCAACTATCTAAAAATGGTTGAAAATGCTTATTTTAAAAACAGGTTTGAGCTTTAATCTGCGTTTTATCGCGTAAAACACAAAAACGACAATTTTTATTATTCGTTTTTTATTAAAATTGCTTCTATTTGAACGATTTCAACGATCTAAAAAGCTTGAAAAGCTTATTTTAGCAAAACAGCACGTTTTGAGCTTTTTAAACTGCGTTTTAACGCGTAAAACAGCATAAAACCGACGAAATTTTTTATTATTCGTTTTTTATTAATATTGCTTCTATTTGAACGATTTCAACGATCTAAAATGCTTGAAAATGCTTATTTGGGAAAACAGCCGTTTTGAGCTTATGCGTTTTAAGCGAAAAACATAAAACGAATTTTTTTTATTCGTTTTTATTAATATTGCTCTATTTGAACGATTTCGCGATCTAAAATGCTTGAAAATGCTATTTTAGCAAAACAGCACGTTTTGAGCTTTAATCTGCGTTTTAACGCGTAAAACGCAAAAACGAATTTTTATTATCGTTTTATTAAATTGCGTTATTTGAACGATTCAACGATTAAAATGCTTGAAAATGCTTTTAGCAAAACAGCACGTTTTGGCTTTAATCACGTTTTAACGTAAAACAGCATAAAACGACGAATTTTTATTTATCGTTTTTTTTAATATTGCGTCTATTTGAAACGATTTTTAAAGTAAAATGCTTTAAAATGCTTATTTTAGAAACGCACGTTTTGAGCTTAATTCGCGTTTTAACGCGTAAAACAGCATAAAAGACAATTTTATTATTCGTTTTTTATTAATATTGCGTCTATTTGAACGATTTCAACGATCAAAAATGCTTGAAAATGCTTATTTTTAGAAAACAGCACGATTTGAGCTTTTTAAACTGCGTTTTAACGCGTAAAAAAGCATAAAAACGACGAAATTTTTATTATTCGTTTTTATAATATTGCGTCTATTTGAACGATTTCAACGATCTAAAATGCTTGAAAATGCTTATTTTAGCAAAACAGCACGTTTGAGCTTTTTAAACTGCGTTTTAACGCGTAAAACAGCATAAAAGGACGAATTTTTATTATTCGTTTTTATTAATATTGCGTCTATTTGAACGATTTCAACGATCTAAAAAACTTGAAAATGCTTATTTTAGCAAAACAGCACGTTTTGAGCTTTAATTCTGCGTTTTAACGCGTAAAACAACATAAAAAGACGAATTTTTATTATTCGTTTTTTATTTATTGCTTTTATTTAAAAGTTTCAACGACCCAAAATGCTTGAAAATGCTTATTTTAGCAAAACAGCACGTTTTGAGCCCAATCTGCGTTTAACGCGTAAAACAGCATAAATACGACGAATTTTTTATTATTGTTTTATTAATATTGCTTCTATTTGAACGATTTCAACGATCTAAAATGCTTGAAAATACTTATTTTAGCAAAACAGCACGTTTTGAGCTTTAATCTGCGTTTTAACGCGTAAAAACAACATAAAACGACGAAATTTTTTATTATTCGTTTTTATTAATATTGCGTCTATTTGAACGATTTCCAGCTTGATCTAAAATGCTTGAAAATGCTTATTTTAGCAAACAGCACGTTTTGAGCTTTTAATCTGCGTTTTTAACGCGTAAACAGCATAAAAGCGAATTTTATATTATTCGTTTTTTATTAATATTATTGCTTCTATTTGAACGATTTCAAAGATCTAAAATGCTTGAAAATGCTTATTTTAGCAAAACAGCACGTTTGAGCTTTTGCGTTTTAACGCCAAACAGCATAAAACGACGAAATTTTTATTATTCGTTTTTTATTTTTATTGCGTCTATTTGAACGATTTCAGCGATCTAAAATGCTTGAAATTGCTTATTTTAATAAAAACAGCACGTTTTGAGCTTTAATCTGCGTTTTAACGCGTAAACAGCATAAAACGACGAAATTTTTATTATTCGTTTTTATTAATATTGCTTCTATTTGAACGATTTCAACGATCTAAATGCTTGAAAAATGCTTATTTTAGCAAAACAGCACGTTTTGAGCTTTTAATCTGCGTTTTAACGCGTAAAACAGCATAGAAATGACGAAATTTTTATTATTCGTTTTTTATTAATATTGCGTCTATTTGAACGATTTCAACGATCTTGCAAATGCTTGAAAATGCTTATTTTAGCAAAACAGCACGTTTGAGCTTTTATTCTGCGTTTAACGCGTAAAACAGCATAAAACGACGAAATTTTTATTATTCGTTTTATTTTTATTGCGTCTATTTGAACGATTTCAACGATCTAAAATGCTTGAAATTGGTTATTTTAGCAGCAAAACAGCACGTTTGAGCTTTTAATCTGCGTTTTTAACGCGTAAACAACATAAAACCGACGAAATTTTTATTATTCGTTTTTTATTAATATTGCTTCTATTTGAACGATTTCAACGATCTGGAAACGCGAAATGCTTATTTTAGCAAAACAGCACGTTTTGAGCTTTTAATCTGCGTTTTAACGCGTAAAACAGAATAAAAACGACGAATTTTTATTATTCGTTTTTATTAATATTGATTCTATTTGAACGATTTCAACGATCTAAAATGCTTGAAAATGCCTATTTTAACCAGAGCGGCACGTTTGAGCTTTGTCTGCGTTTTAACGCGTGAAACAGCATAAAACGACGGGTACATTATTCGTTTTTTTATTAATATTGCGTCTATTTGAACGATTTCAACGATCTACAAATGCTTGAAATGCTTATTTTAGCAAAACAGCACGTTTTGAGCTTTAATCAGCGTTTTAACGCGTAAACAACGCATAAAAACGACGAATTTTTATTTATCGTTTTATTAATATTGCGTCTATTTGAACGATTTCAACGATCTAAAGTAGCGAAAATGCTTATTTTTAGCAGCAAAACAGCACGTTTGAGCTTTAATCAGCGTTTAACGCGTAAAACAGCTTATAAAACGACGAAATTTTTATTATTTGTTTTTTTATTAATATTGCGTCTATTTGAACGATTTCAGCTGATCTAAAATGCTTGAAAATGCTTATTTTAGCAAAAGCAACACGTTTTGAGAGCTTTAATCTGCGTTTTAACGCGTAAAACAGCACATAAAACGACGGGTATTGCGCATTATTCGTTTTTATTAATGTGCTTCTATTTGAACGATTTCAACGATCTAAAATGCTTGAAAAATGCTTATTTTAGCAAAACAGCACGTTTTGAGCTTTAATCTGCGTTTTAACGCGTAAAACAGCATAAAACGACGAAATTTTTATTATTCGTTTTTATTAATATTGCGTCTATTTGAACGATTTCAACGATCTAAAATGCTTGAAAATGCTTATTTTTAGCAAAACAGCACGTTTTGAGCTTTTATTCTGCGTTTTAGCGTAAAACAACATAAAAACGACGAAATTTTTATTATTCGTTTTATTTTTATTGCGTCTATTTTGAACGATTTTCAACGATCTAAAATGCTTGAAAATGCTTATTTTTAACCAAAACAGCGCGTTTGAGCTTTAATCTGCGTTTTAACGCGTAAAACATAAAACGACGAATTTTTATTATTCGTTTTATTAATGTGCGTCTGTTTGAACGATTTCAACGATCGTCTTGAAAATGCTTATTTTAGCAAAACAGCACGTTTTGAGCTTTTAATCTGCGTTTTAACGCGTAAAACAGCATAAAAACGACGAATTTTTTTATTATTCGTTTTTATTAATATTACTTCTATTTGAACATTTCAACGATCACAAAAATGCTTGAAAATGCTTATTTTAGCAAAACAGCACGTTTTGAGCTTTATTCTGCGTTTTAACGCGTAAAAACAGCGGCATAAAACGACGAAATTTTTTATTATTCGTTTTATTAATATTGCGTCTATTTGAACGATTTCAGCGATCTAAAATGCTTGAAAAATGCTTATTTTTAGCAAACAGCACGTTTTGAGCTTTTAATCTGCGTTTTTTAACGCGTAAAACAGCATAAAATGACGAATTTTTTATTATTCGTTTTTTATTAATATTTGGCCCTATTTAAACGATTTCAACGATCTAAAATGCTTGAAAATGCTTTATTTTTAGCAAAACAGCACGTTTTTGAGCTTTAATCTGCGTTTTAACGCGTAAACAGCATAAAACGACGAAATTTTTATTATTCGTTTTTTTTAATATTGCTTCTATTTGAACGATTTCAACGATCTAAAATGGTTGAGAAAATGCTTATTTTAGCAAAACAGCACGTTTTGAGCTTTAATCTGCGTTTTAACGCGTAAAACAACATAAAACGACGGGTACATTATTCGTTTTATTAATATTGCGTCTATTTGAACGATTTCAACGATCTAAAATGCTTGAAAATGCTTATTTTAGCAAAACAGCACGTTTTGAGCTTTATTCTGCGTTTTAACGCGTAAAAACGCTTTTATAAAAGAAACGACGAAATTTTATTATTCGTTTTTATTTTTATTGCGTCTATTTGAACGATTTCAACGATCTAAAAGCGAAAATGCTTTATTTTAGCAAAACAGCACGTTTTGAGCTTTTAATCTGCGTTTTAACATTAATAAAACAGCATAAAACGACAAATTTTTTATTATTCGTTTTTATTAATATTTAGCTCTATTTGAGACGATTTCAACTTGATTTAAATGCTTGAAAATGTATTTTAGCAAAACAGCACGATTTGAGCTTTAATCTGCGTTTTTAACGCGCGTATAAAACAACATAAAAACGACGAAAATTTTTATTATTCGTTTTTATTTTTATTGTGTCTATTTGAACGATTTTAACGATCTAAAATGCTTGAAAATGCTTATTTTAGCGAAACAGCACACGTTTGAGCACATCTACTTAACGCGTATACAACATAAAACGACAGGTATTTTTATTATACATTTTATTAACTGCTTCTATTTGAACATTTCAACGATCTAAAATGCTTGAAAATGCTTATTTTAGCAACAAAAACAGCACGTTTGAGCTTTAATCTGCGTTTTAACGCGTAAAACAACATAAAACGACGAAAATTTTTATTATTCGTTTTTTATTAATATTGCGTCTATTTGAACGATTTCAACGATCTAAAATGCTTGAAAAATGCTTATTTTTAGCAAAAGAGCACGTTTTGAGCTTTAATCTGCGTTTTTAACGCGTAAAAACAGCAAAACGGCAGATTTTTTTATTATTCGTTTTTATTAATATTTATACTATTTGAACGATTTCAACGATCTAAAATGTTTGAAAATGTATTTTAGCAAAACAGCTAGCACGTTTTGAGCTTTTATTCTGCGTTTTAACGCGTAAAATTGCTTTTATAAAGCGACGAAATTTTTATTATTCGTTTTTTATTTTTACTGCGTCTATTTGAACGATTTCAACGATCTAAATGCTTGAAAATGCTTATTTTTTAGCGGCAACACGTTTGAGCTTTAATCTGCGTTTAACGCGTAAAAGAACGCATAAAACGACGAATTTTTATTATTCGTTTTTTATTAATATTGCGTCTATTTGAACGATTTCAACGATCTAAAATGCTTGAAAATGCTTATTTTAGCAAAACAACTTGCGTTTTGAGCTTTAATCTGCGTTTTAACGCGTAGAGCAACATAAAACGACGAATTTTTATTATTCGTTTTATTAATATTGCTTTGAACGATTTCAACGATCTAAAATGCTTGAAAATGCTTATTTTAGCAAAAACAACGTTTGAGCTTTATTCTGCGTTTTAACGCGCGTAAAACAGCATAAAACGACGAAATTTTATTATTCGTTTTTTATTAATATTGCGTCTATTTGAACGGTGATTTCAACGATCTAAAAATGCTTGAAAATGCTTATTTTAGCAAAACAGCTACGTTTTGAGCGCAATCTGCGTTTTAACGCGTAAAACAACATAAAAATGACGGAATTTTTATTGTTACGTTTTATTAATATTGCTTCTTAAACGATTTCAACGATCTAAAATGCTTGAAAATGCTTATTTTTAGCAAAACAGCATGTTTTGAGGCTTTAATCTGCGTTTTAACGCTGATAAAACAACATAAAAACGACGAAATTTTATTATTCGTTTTTTTTTTAATATTGCTTCTATTTGAACGATTTCAACGATCTAAAATGGTTGAAAATGCTTATTTTAGCAAAAACAGCACGTTTTGAAGACTTTTAATCACCGTTTTAACGCGTAAAACAGCTTTAAAAACGACGAATTTTTATTATTCGTTTTTATTTATTGCGTCTATTTGAACGGGTTTCAACGATCTAAAATGCTTGAAAAAGTTTTTTAGCAAAACAGCACGTTTTTAGTTTTTTAAACTGCGTTTTTAAAGCGAAAACAGCATAAAACGACGAATTTTTTTTTATTCCTTTTTATTAATATTGCTTTTATTTGAACGATTTCAACGATCTAAAAAAAGCTTGAAAAAGCTTATTTTGCAAAACAGCAGTTTTTAGCAATCTGCGTTTTAACGCGTAAAACAGCATAAAAAAGACGTTTTATTATTCGTTTTTTTTAATATTGCTCTATTTGAACGATTTCAACGATCTAAAATGCTTGAAAATGCTTTTTTGCCGGTTTTGAGTTTTTTTCTGCGTTTTAACGCGAAAACAGCCAAAAAACGACGAAATTTTTATTATTCTTTTTTTTTTTATTGCGTCTATTTGAACGATTTCAAGATCTAAAAAAGCTTGAAAATGCTTATTTTTGCAAAACAGAGTTTGGTTTTTTCTGCGTTTTTAAAGCGAAAACAGCAAAAACGACGAATTTTTTTTTATCTTTTTTATTTTTGCGTTTTTTGAACATTTCAACGATCTAAAAAAGCTTGAAAAAGCTTATTTTAGCAAAAACAGCGTTTTGAGCTTTATTCTGCGTTTTAACGCGTAAAACAACATAAAACGACGAAATTTTTATTATTCGTTTTATTTTTATTGCGTCCTGTTGAACGATTTCGACGATCTAAAATGTTTGAAAATGCTTATTTTAGCAAAACAGCGCGTTTTGAGCTTTTAATCTGCGTTTTAACGCGTAAAACAGCATAAAACGACGAATTTTTATTATTCGTTTTTATTAATGTTGCGTCTATTTGAACGATTTCAACGATCTAAAATGCTTGAAAGTGCTTATTTTAGCAAACAGCACGTTTTGAGCTTTTAATCTGCGTTTTAACGCGTAAACCTTTATAAAACGACGAATTTTTATTATTCGTTTTTTTTTAAAGCGTATTTAACGTTTAAATTTAAAAGCAAATGCATTTTAGCAAAAAGCAGTTTTTAAATTTTTTTAACGAAAACAGCATAAAGAGAATTTATCGTTTTTAAAAAAAATAAACGAATTTTAATTCCCTTTTTAAATTTGAAAAGCTTACATTTTGCAAAAGCAAATTTGATTTTTAAACGCACGTTTTAACGGCCTAAACGGAAAATAAAAGACATTTTTATTAATTTTTTTATTTTTTGACATTTAACGATTAAGCAAAATGCATTTCAAAAAAGCATTTTAGCATTGCTTTTAACGCGTACGCTAAAACACGATAAAACGTTTTTATTTTTTTTTTAATTTTCTTTATTGCAACGATTTAAACGATTTAAAATGCTTTAATGCTATTTTAGCAAAACAACGTTTAGCTTTAATCTCGTTTTAACGCTAAAACAGCTTTAAAACGACGAAATTAGCTTATTAATCTTTTTTTTAATCGATTAACGATTTATTAAATGCTTAAATCTTATTTTAGCAAAAAGCATTTTGACTTTATCTCGTTTTAACGCGTAAAACACTTAAAACGACAAATTTTTATTATGATTTTTATTTATATTGACGCATATTTGAACTTTCAACGATCAAAATGCTTTGAAAATGCTTATTAGCAAAACAGCACGTTTTAGTTGTAATTGGTTTTAACGCGTATTAACGATTAACGATCGAAATTTTTATTATTTTTTATTAATATTGCTCTTTTGAACGATTTCAGATCTAAAATGCTTGAAAATGCTTATTTTAGCAAAACAACGTTTTGACTTTATTCGCGTTTTAACGTAACAACATCAAAACGTAAATTTTTTTATTCGAATTTTTATTATATTGCTTTATTTGAACGTTTTCAACGTAAAATGAAAATGCTTATTTTTAAAACAGCTTTTAGCTTTTATTGCGTTTTAACGTAACAGCTAAAAGCAAATGCTTATTTTCGTTTTTATTAATATTGCGTTTTTGAAGCAATGTTCAACGACTAAAATGCAAAACTTATTTTGTAAACGCGTTTTGAGCTTTAATCTGCGTTTTAACGCGTAAACAGATAAAATGCGAAATTTTTATTGTTTTATTAATATTGCTCTATTTAACGTTTCAACGATCTAAAATGCTTGAAAATGCTTATTTTAGCAAAACAGACGTTTTGAGCTTTAATTGCGTTTTAACGCGTAAAACAGCATAAAACGACGAATTTTTATTATTCGTTTTTTTATTGCTATTTGAACGATTTCACGATCTAAAATGTTGAAAATGCTTATTTTAGCCTGAGTTTGACTTATCTGGTTTTACTAACAAAACACGTTTTTTATTCGTTTTATAATGCCATTACGATTTAACGCTAAAACATGCTTATTTAAACGAGTTTAGCATTGCGTTACGAAAACTAAACATTTTTTTTTTTTTTTTTTTTGTTTAACGTTCAACGCTAAACTGCTTATTTAGCAAAACACCGTTGAGCTTTAATCTCGTTTAACGGTAAAACATAAAACGACAAATTTATTATTCGTTTTTAATTCTCTTTTGAAGATTCAACGTTAAAGCTAAATTCGCCGTTTGTAGCTTTAACCTAACACGATTTTATTCGTAAATTCTCTTTTAACGTTCGTCAAATGCTTGAACTTAAGCCCTTATTTATCGCGTAAAAAACATAACGAATTTTATTAT
>NW_027047649.1:0-13537 GCF_025399875.1 Dalotia coriaria
AACGTTTTTTTTTTTATTGTTTTTCGAAATTTTAAACAAATTTAAAATCTTTTTAAAAAAACCTTTTTATTTTCGTTTTCCAAAAGCTAAAAGCAAATTTTTTTTTTTCGTTTTTTTAATTTGCCTTTTTTAAGTTTAACGATTAAAAAAATTTATTTTAAAAAAGCCTTTTTAACCTTTTTTTCCTAAAAAAAAAAAGCAAATTTTTTTAAACGTTTTTTTTTTAAAATTTTCTTTTAAAAAAATTTTTAAAATTAAAATTTTAAATGTTTTTTAAAAAACCCTTTTGTTTTTAATTTCTTTTAAAACTAAAACAAAAAAAGACGTTTTTATTATTCGTTTTATTAATATTGCGTCTATTTTAAAGATTCAACGATCTAAATGCTTAAAATGCTTTTTTAGCAAAACAGCACGTTTTTAGTTTAATCGCGTTTACGCGTAAAACAGCATAAAACGACGTTTTATTATTCGCTTTTAATATTGCTCTATTGAACGATTTCAAGATTAAAATGCTTGAAAATGCTTATTTTAGCAAAACAGCACGTTTTTAGTTTTTAATCTGCGTTTTAACGCGTAAACAGCATAAAAAGACGAATTTTTAATCGTTTTTAATATTGCCTTTAAACATTTAACGATCTTAAAATGCTTGAAAAATCTTATTTTAGCAAAAAGCACTTTTTAGCTTTAATCTGCGTTTTAACGCGTAAAAAAAGGAACGACGAACTTTATTATTCGTTTTTACAATACGGCGCCCATTTGAACGCGATTTCCGATCTAAAATGCTTCGAAAATGCTTATTTTAGCAAAAACAGCACGTTTTGAGCTTTTAATCTGCGTTTTAACGCGCAAAACAGCATGCCAAAACGACGAATTTTTATTATCTGCTTTGCTTACTACGCTTCATTTGAACGATTTCAACGATCTAAAATTTTGAAAATGGCGTTTATTTTAGCAAAACAGCACGTCTTGGCTTTAATCTGCGTTTTAGGCGTAAACAGCATAAAAACGACGAATTTTTTATTATTCGTTTTTATTATTATTAAGCCGCCATTTGGCGATTTCAACGATCTAAAATGCCTGAAAATGTTTATTTAGCAAAACAGCACGTTTTTGAGCTTTAATCTGCGTTTTAACGCGTAAAATGTTATTACAAAAACGATTTAAAATTTTTATTATTCGTTTTTATTAATATTGCGTCTCCGCCTGTCGATTTCAACGATCTAAAATGCTTGAAAATGCTTATTTTAGCAAACAGTACGTTTGTTTAATCTGCGTTTTAACGCGTAAAAAACAGCATAAAACACGAATTTTTATTATCTGCTTTATATTTATTGCGCCCATTTGAACGATTTCAACGTGATCAAAATGCAGTACGCTTATTTTAGCATAACAGCACGTTTTTAACCCGCGCCGCACGCGTAAAGCAGCATAAAAACGACGTTTTGCGCACGTTTTTGCCACGGCTGCTTCTATTTGAACGAGATTTCAACGATCTAAAATGCTTGAAAATCCTTATATTTTAGCAAAAAATGTTACCGTTTTGAGCTTTAATCTGCGCTTTACGCAAGTAGCATAAAAAACGACGAAATTTTTATTATTCGTTTTTATTAATATTGCGTCTATTTGAACGATTTCAACGATCTAAAATGCTTGAAAATGCTTTATTTTGCGCGCGTAAAACAGCACGTTTTGAGTTTAATCTGCGTTTTAACGCTTCAAAACAGCATGCACACAATTTTTGGCTATTCGCTTTTGCCAATATTGCGTCTATTTGAACGAGGATTTCAACGATCGCAAATGCTTGCCGTCAGCAAAACAGCACGGTTTGAGCTTTAATCAGCGTTTTAACGCGTATAACAGCATAAAACACGAAATTTTTTATTATCTGCTCTTTATTACGGCTGCGGCCCATTTGAACGATTTCAACGATCTAAAATGCTTGAAAATGCTTATTTTAAAAACAGCACGTTTTGAGTTTTAATCTGCGCGTTTTAACGCGCGTGTTGTACAAAAACGACAAATTTTTTATTATCTGCTTTATTATTATTGCTTCATTTGAAATCGATTTCAACGATCTAAAATGCTTGAAAATGCTTATTTTGTAGCAAAACAGCACGTTTTGTTTACCCGCGTTTAACGCGTAAAACAGCATAAAAACGACGAAATTTTTTTATTATTCGTTTTTATTAATATTGCGTCTATTTGAAACGATTTCAACGATCTAAAATGCTTGACAATGCTTATTTTGCAGCAAAACAGCACGTTTTGAGTTTTAATCTGCGTTTTGAACGGTAAAAACAACAGCATAAAACCACTAAAATTTTGCCATTCGTTTTTTATTAATATTGCTTCTATTTGAACGATTTCTAAACGATCTAAAATGGGCTTATTTTAGCAAAACAGTACGTTTTGTTTTAATCTGCGTTTTAACGCGCAAAACAGCACAGAACGACGAAATTTTTATTATTCGTTTTATTAATATTGTTTCTATTTGAACGATTTCAACGATCTAAATGTTTGTGTTTATTTCCAGCAAAACAGCACGTTTTGAGCTTATCTCCCGTGCTTAACCGCGTAAAACAGCATAAAAACAACGAAATTTATTATTCGTTTTTATTTTATTGCGTCTATTTGAACGATTTCAACGATCTAAAATGCTTGAAAATGCTTATTTTAGCAAAACAGCACGTTTTGAGCTTTAATCTGCGTTTTAACGCGTAAAACAGCATAAAACGACGAAATTTTTATTATTCGTTTTTTTAATATTGCGTCTATTTGAACGATTTCAACGATCTAAAAAAGCTTGAAAATGCTTATTTTAGCAAAACAGCACGTTTTGAGCTTTAATCTGCGTTTTAACGCGTAAAACAGCATAAAACGACGAAATTTTTTATTATTCGTTTTTATTAATATTGCTTCTATTTGAACGATTTCAACGATCTAAAATGCTTGAAAATGCTTATTTTAGCAAAAAAGCACGTTTTGAGCTTTAATCTGCGTTTTAACGCGTAAAACAGCATAAAAAAAGACGAAATTTTTTTTTATTCGTTTTTATTAATATTGCGTCTATTTGAACGATTTCAACGATCTAAAATGCTTGAAAATGCTTTTTAGCAAAACAGCACGTTTTGAGCTTTTTAAACTGCGTTTTAACGCGTAAAACAGCATAAAACGACGAAATTTTTATTATTCGTTTTTATTAATATTGCTTCTATTTGAACGATTTCAACGATCTAAAATGCTTGAAAATGCTTATTTTAGCAAAACAGCACGTTTTGAGCTTTAATCTGCGTTTTAACGCGTAAAACAGCATAAAACGACGAATTTTATTATCGTTTTTATTAATATTGCTTCTATTTGAACATTTCAACGATCTAAAATGCTGAAAATGCTTATTTTAGCAAAACAGCACGTTTTGAGCTTTAATCTGCGTTTTAACGCGTAAAAAAGCATAAAAACGACGAAATTTTTATTTTCGTTTTATTTATTGCGTCTTTTGACGATTTCAACGATCTAAAATGCTTAAAATGCTTATTTTAGCAAAACAGCACGTTTTGAGCTTTATTCTGCGTTTTAACGCGTAAAACAGCATAAAACGACAGAAATTTTTATTATTCGTTTTTATTAATAATACGTCTATTTGAACGATTTCAACGATCTAAAATGCTTTAAGAAATGCTTATTTTAGCAAAAGAACACCGCGTTTTTGAGCTTTAATCTGCGTTTTAACGCGTAAAACAGCAAAAACGACGAATTTTTTTATTATTCGTTTTTTATTAATATTACTTCTATTTGAACGATTTAGAAACGATCTAAAATGCTTGAAAATGCTTATTTTGTAGCAAAAACAGCACGGTTTGAGCATAATCAGCGTTTTAACGCGTATAACAGCATAAAACGACAGAATTTTATTATTCGTTTTTATTAATGTGCGTCTATTTGAACGGTTTCAGCGATCTAAAATGCTTGAAAATGCTTGTTTAGCAAAACGGCACGTTTTGAGCTTTGAATACGTTTAACGCGGCAAACAGCATAAAACGACGAATTTTATTATTCGTTTTATTATTATTACTTCTATTTAAAGATTTCAGCGATCTAAAATGCTTGAAAATGTATTTTTAGCAAAACAGCGCACGTTTTGAGCTTTAATCTGCGTTTTAACGCGTAAAACAGCATAAAAGCGAGCGAAATTTTTATTATTCATTTTTTTATTAATATTGCGTCTATTTGAATGATTTCAACGATCTAAAATGCTTGAAATGCTTATTTTATAAAACAGCGTTTTTTGGCGCCAATCTGCGTTTTAACGCGTAAAACAGCATAAAACGACGAATTTTTATTATTCGTTTTTATTAATATTGCTTCCTATTTGAACGATTTCAACGATCTAAACTGCTTGAAAATGCTTATTTTAGCAAAACAGCGTTTTGAGCTTTTATTCTGCGTTTAACGCGTAAAAACAGCATAAAAGGCAATTTTTATTATTCGTTTTTATTAATATTGCTTCTATTTGAACGATTTTCAGCGATCTGGAAGTGGCGAAATGCTTTATTTAGCAAAACAGCACGTTTTGGGCTTTAAAACTGCGTTTTAGCGTAAAACAGCATAAAACGACGGGTTTTTGTTATTCGTTTTTATATTATTATTTGGCTTCTATTTGAACGATTTTGGCTTGATCTGGAAGTAGCGAAATGCTTATTTTAGCAAAACAGCACGTTTTGAGCTTTTAATCTGCGTTTTTAGCGCGTAAAATAACGCATAAAACGACGAAATTTTTATTCGTTTTTATTAATGGTAAGCTTCTATTTGAACGGTTCAACGATCGTCAGCGAAAATGCTTATTTTTAGCAAACAGCACGATTTTGAGCTTTATTCTGCGTTTAACGCGTAAAACAGCTGTCTAAAACTGACAATTTTTATTATTCGTTTTTATTAATATTGCTTCTATTTGAACGGTTTCAACGATCTAAATGCTTGAAAATACTTATTTTAGCAAAACAGCACGATTTGAGCACAATCTGCGTTTTAACGCGTATAATAACATAAAACTGACAGAATTTTATTATTCGTTTTAATGTGCTTCTATTTGAAAGACGATTTCAACGATCTAAAATGCTTGAAAATACTTATTTTAGCAAAACAGCACACGTTTGGGCTTTATTCTGCACGTTTTAACGCGTAAAACAACATAAAAACAACGAAATTTTTAATTATTCGTTTTTATTTTATTGCACGTCTGACTGAACGATTTCAACGATCTAAAATGCTTCAGAAATGCTTATTTTTAGCAAAACAGCACGTTTGAGGGCTTTTATTCACCGCGATTTTAACGCGTAAAACAACATAAAACGACAAGGAAATTTTATTATTCGTTTTTATTTTTCATTGCGTCTATTTAAGCAATTTCAGCGATCCTAAATGGCGAAATGCTTATTTTAGCAAAACAGCACGTTTTGAACTTTAAAACTGCGTTTTAGCGCGTAAAACCAGCATAAAGAAACGACAATTTTTATTATTCGTTTTTATATTAATATTGCTTCTATTTGAACGATATCAACGATCTAAAATGCTTGAAAATGCTTGGCACAACAAAACAGCACGTTTTGAGTTTTAATCTGCGTTTAACGCGTAAAACAGCTTATAAAACGACAGAAATTTTTATTATTCGTTTTTTATTAATATTGCGTCTATTTGAACGATTTCAACGATCTAAAATGCTTGAAAATGCTTATTTTAGCAAACACCACGTTTGAGCTTTAATCTGCGTTTTAACGCGTAAAACAACATAAAACGACGAATTTTTATTATTCGTTTTTTATTAATATTGCTTCTATTTGAACGATTTCAACGATCTAAAATGCGCCCAGAAAATGCTTATTTTTATAAAACAGCACAGTTTGAGCTTTAATGTGATTTTAACGCGTATAACAACATAAAAACGAGCAGAATTTTTATTATTCGTTTTTTATTAATATTGCGTCTATTTGAACGATTTCAACGATCTAAATGCTTGAAAATGCTTATTTTAGCAAAACAGCACGTTTGAGCTTTAAATCTGCGTTTTAACGCGTAAAACAGCATAAAACGATAGAATTTTTGTATTCATTTTATTATTGCTTCTATTTAAAGATTTCAACGATCTAAAATGCTTGAAAATCTTATTTTATAGGACAAGCACGTTTAGCGAGCTTTAATCTGCGTTTTTTAACGCGTAAACAAACATAAAACGGCCGAAATTTTTATTATTCACGTTTTTTAGTAATATTGCGTCTATTTGAATAGTTTCAACGATCTAAAATGCTTGAAATGCTTATTTTAGCAAAACAGCACGTTTTGAGCTTCCAATCTGCGTTTTAACGCGTAAAACAGCATAAAAACGACGAATTTTTATTATTCGTTTTTATTATGTTACTTCTATTTGAACGATTTCCAACGATCTAAACTGCTTGAAATGCTTATTTTAGCAAAACAGCACGTTTTGAGCTTTGATGCCGTTTTAACGCGTAAAACAGCATAAAAAGACGAATTTTTGTTATTCGTTTTTATTAATATTACTTGTTGAACGATTTCAACGATCTAAAATGCTTGAAAATGCTTATTTAGCAAAACAGCACGTTTTGAGCTTTAATCAGCGTTTTTAACGTAAAACAGCATAAAACGACGAAATTTTATTATTCGTTTTATTAATATTCGCGTCTGTTGAACGATTTCAACGATCTAAAATGCCCAGAAAATGCTTATTTTTAGCAAAACAGCACGTTTTGAGCTTTAATCTGCGTTTTAACGCGTAAAAACAACATAAAACGACTAATTTTTATTATTCGTTTTTATTAATATTGCTTCTATTTGGAACGATTTCAGCGATCTAAAATGGCGAAATGCTTATTTTAGCAAAACAGCACGTTTTGAGCTTTTAATCTGCGTTTTTAACGCATTATAATGCTTACATAAAACGGCAGAAAATTTTTATTATTCGTTTTTTTATTAATGTGCTTCTATTTGAACGATTTCAACGATCTAAAATGCTTGAAAATGCTTATTTTAGCAAAACAGCGTTTTGAGCTTTATTCTGCGTTTTAACGCGTAAAACAACATAAAACAGCGAAATTTTTATTATTCGTTTTATTTTTATTGCGTCTATTTGAACGATTTCCAACGATCTAAAATGCTTGAAAATGCTTATTTTAGCAAAACAGCACGTTTTGGGCTTTATTCTGCGTTTTAACGCGTAAAACAACATAAAAACGACGAAATTTTTTATTATTCGTTTTTATTTTGTGCGTCTGTTAAACGATTTCAGCGATCTAAAATGCTTGAAAATGCTTATTTTATAAAAACAGCACGTTTGAGCTTTAAACTGCGTTTTAACGCCGTAAACAGCATAAAACGACGAATTTTTTATTATTCGTTTTTATATTAATATTGCTTCTATTTGGAACATTATCAACGATCTAAAATGCTTGAAAATGCTTATTTTAGCAAAACAGCACGTTTGAAGGTTTTAATCTGCGTTTTAACGCGTAAAACAGCATAAAACGACGAAATTTTTATTATTCGTTTTTATTAATATTGCGTCTATTTGAACAATTTCCAACGATCTAAAATGCTTGAAAATGCTTTATTTTAGCAAAACACCACGTTTTGAGGCTTTTAATCTGCGTTTTAACGCGTAAAACAACATAAAAACGACGAATTTTTTATTATTCGTTTTATTAATAATGCTTCTATTTGAACGGTTTCAACGATCTAAAATGCTTGAAAATGTATTTTAGCAAAACAGCACGGTTTGAGCTTTTAATCAGCGTTTTAACGTCATAACAGCATAAAAACGACAGGAATTTTTATTATTCGTTTTGGTAATATTGCGTCTATTTGAACGATTTTCAACGATCTAAAATAGCGAAAATGCTTTATTTTAGCAAAACAGCACGTTTTGTGAGCTTTTAATCCTGCGTTTTTACAACGCGTGAAACGGTAACATAAAACGACGAATTTTTTATTATTCATTTTTTTATTATTATTGCTTCTATTTAAAAGATTTCAACGATCTAAAAGATATGGCAGAAAATGCTTATTTTAGCAAAGCAGCGCGTTTTGAGGCTTTAATCTGCGTTTAACGCGTAAAACGGCATAAAACGACCTTGAAATTTTTATTCGTTTTATTAATATTGCGTCTATTTGAATGATTTCAACGATCTAAAATGCTTGAAAATGCTTTATTTTAGCAAAACAGCGCGTTTGAGAAGCTTTTAATCACTGCGTTTTTAACGTAAAAACAACATAAAGAAAACGACAATTTTTATTATTCGTTTTTATTAATATTTAAAAGCTTCTATTTGAACGATTTCAACGATCAAAACTGCTTGAAAATACTTATTTAGCAAAACAGCGCGTTTGAACTTTTATTCTGCGTTTTAGCGCGTAAACAGCATAAAAGACGGGTACATTATTCGTTTTTTTATTAATATTGCTATTTGAACGATTTCAACGATCTAAAATGCTTGAAAATGTATTTTAGCAAAACAGCACGTTTTGAAGGCTTTAATCAGCGTTTTAACGCGTAAACAGCATAAAACGACGAAATTTTTATTATTCGTTTTTATTAATAATGCGTCTATTTGAACGATTTCAACGATCTAAATGCTTGAAAATGCTTATTTTAGCAAAACAGCACGTTGCGAGCTTTCGTCTGCGTTTTAACGCGCGTAAACAGCATAAAACGACGAGATTTTTGGTAATTCGTTTTTTTGTTAATGTACTTCTGTTGAACGGTTTCAGCGATCTAAAATCGCGAAAATGCTTATTTTAGCAAAACAGCACGTTTTGAGCTTTAATCTGCGTTTTAGCGTGAAATAACATAAAAACGACGAAATTTTTATTATTCGTTTTTTATTAATATTGCTTCTATTTGAACGATTTCAACGATCTAAAATGCTTGAAAATGCTTATTTTAGCAAAACAGCACGTTTGAGCTTTAATCTGCGTTTTAACGCGTAAAACAGCATAAAAACGACGAATTTACTTTTTATTATTCGTTTTAGTGAAAAATATTGCATTTCTATTTGAACGATTTCCAACGATCTAAAATGCTTGAAAATGCTTATTTTAGCAAAACAGCACGTTTGAGCTTTAATCTGCGTTTTAACGCGTAAAATAACATAAAACGACGAAATTTTTTATTATTCGTTTTATTAATGTTAGCTTCTATTTGAACGATTTCAACGATCTAAATGCTTGAAAAATGCTTATTTTAGCAAAACAGCGTTTTGAGCTTTATTCTGCGTTTAACGCGTAAAACAGCATAAAAGTAACAGAATTTTTATTATTCGTTTTTATTTTTCAGTACTTTATTTGAACGAGTTCAACGATCTAAAATGCTTGAAAATGCTTATTTTAGCAAAACAGCACGTTTTGAGCTTTATTCTGCACGTTTTTAACGTACAAAACAACATAAAAACGACAGAAATTTTTATTATTCGTTTTTATTTTTTGTTACGTCTATTTTAGAAACGATTTCAGCGATCTAAAATGCTTGAAAATGCTTATTTTAGCATAAAACCGGCACGTTTTGAGCTTTAAACTGCGTTTTAACGCGTAAAACAGCATAAAACGACAGATTTTTATTCGTTTATATTAATATTGCTTCTATTTGAACGATATCAACGATCTAAAATGCTTGAAAATGCTTATTTTAACAAAACAGCACGTTTGAGTTTTAATCTGCGTTTTTAACGCGTAAAACAACTTATAAAACGGCAGAAATTTTTATTATTCGTTTTTTATTAATATTCGCGTCTATTTGAACGATTTCAACGATCTAAAATGCTTGAAAGTACTTATTTTGGCAAAACACCACGTTTTGAGCTTTAATCTGCGTTTTAACGCGTAGAGCAACATAAAACGACGAATTTTTTATTATTCGTTTTTTATTAATATTGCTTCTATTTGAGCAATTTCAACGATCTAAAATGCTTGAAAAATGCTTATTTTATATAAAACAGCACAGTTTGAGCTTTAATCCAGCGTTTTTAACGCGTATAACAACATAAAACGACAGAGAATTTTTATTATTCGTTTTTTATTAATGTGCATTGTTGAACGATTTCAACGATCTAAAATGCTTGAAAATGCTTATTTTAGCAAAACAGCACGTTTGGAAAGCTTTAATCTGCGTTTAACGCGTAAAACAACTTATAAAACGACCAATTTTTATTATTCGTTTTTTATTATTATTACTTCTATTTGAACGATTTCAACGATCTAAAATGGCAGAAAATGCTTATTTTAGCAAAACAGCGCGTTTTGAGCTTTTAATCTGCGTTTTAACGCGTAAAAACAACATAAAAACGGCAAATTTTATTATTCGATTTTTTATTAATATTGCGTCTATTTGAACGAGATTTTCTACGATCTAAAATGCTTGAAAATGCTTATTTTAGCAAAACAGCACGTTTTGAGCTTTATTCTGCGTTTAACGTAAACAGCATAAAACGACGAAATTTTTTATTATTCGTTTTTTATTTTATTGCGTCTATTTAAACGATTTCAACGATCTAAAATGGCAGAAAATGCTTATTTTTAGCAAAACAGCGCGTTTTGGGCAAACTGCGTTTTAACACGTAGACAGCAAAACGACGAAGATTTTTGGTATTCGTTTTATAGTAAATATTGCTTCTATTTGAACTGATATCAGCGATCCCCGTCTTGAAAATGCTTATTTTGAAACAGCACGTTTTGAGTTTTGCAATCTGCGTTTTTAACGCGTAAAACAGCATACAAAACGACAGAAATTTTATTATTCGTTTTATTAATATTACGTCTATTTGAACGATTTCAACGATCTAAATGCTTGAAAATCCTTATTTTTAGCAAAACACCACGTTTTTGAGCTTTAATCTGCGTTTAACGCGTAAAAACTGGCAACATAAAAACGACGATTTTTTATTATTCGTTTTTTATTAATATTGCTTCTATTTGAACGATTTCAACGATCTAAAATGCTTGAAAATGCTTATTTGTAGCAAAACAGCACGTTTTGAGCGCAATCTGCGTTTTAACGCGTAAACTGCATAAAACACGGCGAATATTTTTATTATTTCGTTTTTACATCAATAGCTTCTAATTTGAGACGATTTCAACGATCATAAAATGGCAGAAAAGTAGCATTTTAGCAAAACAGCACGTTTTGAGCTTTAATCTGCGTTTAACGCGTAAAACAGCATAAAAACGACGAATTTTTATTATTCGTTTTATTAATATTGTGTCTATTTGAACGATTTCAACGATCTAAAATGCTTGAAAATGCTTATTTTAGCAAAACAGCAGCACGTCGTTTGAGCTTTAATCTGCGTTTTAACGCGTAAAACACATAAAACGACCAATTTTTATTATTCGTTTTTATTATTATTGCTTCTATTTGAACGATTTCAACGATCTAAAATGCTTGAAAATGCTTATTTTAGCAAAACAGCACGTTTTGAGCTTTAATCTGCGTTTTAACGCGTAAAACAGCATAAAACGACGAAATTTTATTATTCGATTTTTATTAATATTGCGTCTATTTGAACGATTTCTACGATCTAAAATGCTTGAAAATGCTTATTTTAGCAAAACAGCACGTTTTGAGCTTTATTCTGCGTTTTAACGCGTAAAACAGCATAAAACGACGAAATTTTTATTATTCGTTTTTTATTTTATTGCGTCTATTTAAACGATTTCAACGATCTAAAATGCTTGAAAATGCTTATTTTTAGCAAAACAGCACGTTTTGAGCTTTAAACTGCGTTTTAACGCGTAAAACAGCATAAAACGACGAAATTTTTATTATTCGTTTTATATTAATATTGCTTCTATTTGAACGATATCAACGATCTAAAATGCTTGAAAATGCTTATTTTACAAACAGCACGTTTTGAGTTTTAATCTGCGTTTTAACGCGTAAAACAGCATAAAAACGACGAAATTTTTATTATTCGTTTTTATTAATATTGCGTCTATTTGAACGATTTCAACGATCTAAAATGCTTGAAAATCTTATTTTAGCAAAACACCACGTTTTGAGCTTTAATCTGCGTTTTAACGCGTAAAACAGCATAAAAACGACGATTTTTATTATTCGTTTTTTATTAATATTGCTTCTATTTGAACGATTTCAACGATCTAAAATGCTTGAAAATGCTTATTTTAGCAAAACAGCACGTTTTGAGCTTTAATCTGCGTTTTAACGCGTAAAACTGCATAAAACGACGAATATTTTATTATTCGTTTTTATCAATATTGCTTCTATTTGAACGATTTCAACGATCTAAAATGCTTGAAAATGCTTATTTTAGCAAAACAGCACGTTTTGAGCTTTAATCTGCGTTTTAACGCGTAAAACAGCATAAAAACGACGAATTTTTTATTATTCGTTTTTATTTTTATTGCGTCTATTTAAACGATTTCAACGATCTAAAATGCTTGAAAATGCGTATTTTAGCAAAACAGCACGTTTTGAGCTTTAATCTGTGTTTTAACGCGTAAAACAGCATAAAAACGACGAAATTTTTATTATTCGTTTTTATTAATATTGCGTCTATTTGAACGATTTCAACGATCTAAAATGCTTGAAAATGCTTTTTAGCAAAACAGCACGTTTTGAGCTTTATTCTGCGTTTTAACGCGTAAAACAGCATAAAACGACGAAATTTTATTATTCGTTTTTATTTTTATTGAGTCTATTTGAACGATTTTAACGATCTAAAATGCTTGTAAATGCTTATTTTAGCAAAACAGCACGTTTTGAGTTTTAATCTGCGTTTTAACGCGTAAAACAGCATAAAACGCAATTTTTATTATTCGTTTTTATTAATATTGCTTCAATTTGAACGATTTCAACGATCTAAAATGCTTGAAAATGCTTATTTTAGGCAAAACAGCACGTTTTGAGCTTTAATCTGCGTTTTGACGCGTAAAACAGCATAAAACGACGAAATTTTTTATTTTTCGTTTTTATTAATATTGCATCTATTTGAACGATTTCAAGGATCTAAAATGCTTGAAAATGCTTATTTTAAGCAAAACAGCACGTTTTGAGCTTTAATCTGCGTTTTAACGCTAAAAGGGAATAAAACGACGAATTTTTATTATTCGTTTTTTATTATTACTTCTATTTGAACGATTTCAACGATCTAAAATGCTTGAAAATGCTTATTTTAGCAAAAAGCAGCGTTTTGAGCTTTAATCTGTGTTTTAACGCGTAAAACAGCATAAAACGACGAAATTTTATTATTCGTTTTTATTAATATTGCGTCTATTTGAACGATTTCAACGATCTAAAATGCTTGAAAATGCTTTTTAGCAAAACAGCACGTTTTGAGCTTTTATTCTGCGTTTTAACGCGTAAAACAGCATAAAACGACGAAATTTTATTATTCGTTTTTTTATTTTATTGAGTCTATTTGAACGATTTTAACGATCTAAAATGCTTGTAAATGCTTATTTTAGCAAACAGACGTTTTGAGTTTTAATGCGTTTTAACGCGTAAAACGCAATTTTT
>NW_027047650.1:0-13536 GCF_025399875.1 Dalotia coriaria
TGTTTTTAAAAATCGTAAGAAAATACAATTTCATTGATCATGTTAATTTAAATATAAATCTAACTTTTCGTACAAATTGAAAACACAGGGAAAAGATAAAAAAAAAGAATTTTTTTGGGTACTATCAGTAAATAAGAGTATTTCGTCGCACAGACAAAATTACAAGTTAGTTGTAAGTGAAGGTATTAAACAATTGATAGATGATGAAAAGTGAAAAACAAAACTCGTGAAGATGTAATACGGGAAATTTAATAAACTGCAGGGAAAATATCCTCGACGTAGACAATTATTAAAAGGTTTAGATGATTTATGGCAAGCAAATTTGGAGTATCAAAAATTTAGTGGTCAAAATAAGGATACAAATTATACTAGTGATTATTGATTGTTTTAAAAAGTTTGTATGGACAAGTTGCTTTAAAAGAAAATCGGCATCAAGTATAGCAAATGCATTTAATCATTTATTTTATGAAACTAAACGTCGACCTAATAATTTCAAACGGACAATGGAAAAATTTCAATAAGCAATTTGATAAAATTATGAAAACAATATGAATTAATCATTTTCCACTTATACCATATTTAAAGCAGTATTGTTGAGGTGTAATAAGAAGGGTAAAATCATTTCTATCTAAAGAATTTACACGAAATGGAATTCAAAATGGGTGACAAATTTTGGATAAAGTAACTCAAAGATAATAACAGTACATCGAACAATTAAAATGAAACCATGTAATGTTAAAAGGAAAAAATTATGAGAAACAATTGTTGAAGACTGTATATTTCAAATGTGAAAATGCCGGTTTTGCAATATAAGGTTGGGACGTTGTTAGAATCAGTAAGAAAGCTCTTTTGAGAAAGGGTATACAAGAAATTGAGTACTGAATTGTTTACAATAAACATTAAAATCCAAATCAGTCACTTATTTATTGAGGATTATAGAAAACAACCAATTTTTGGGGCTTTTTATGACCCAAAGGTTACAAAAGTAAACATCAAGATATATATATTTTATCTCGTTGAAAGAGTTATTCGTCAAAAGGGGTCAAAAGTATTAGTTAAGTGGTTAGGATTAGATCATTCACATAATAGTTGGATAAATAAAACTAAAATTATAAAATAAAAAATAATAAGAATGATTTTATAATAATATTAGCATGCACAACTTTACTAACGCATGTTTACGGAGATGATCAAAGCACTGATTTGCACAGAAATGTAATTGATTTTTAATATGGAATAACTACTTAGAGGTAAATTCAACTGAGCTACAAGAATTGGATATTCATAATGATGATGTAATAGAAGCAAACATCTTTTCAAAATTTTATAAAATTAATAATGATGGTACATTAAACGCTGAAACTCTAGCACTACTAAATTCATCAGGATGTGGCACACCTGATATGCAACCAACAGACTTTAGACTAGGACCAGCAAAATGGAATAAAAATATTATTTCATGGAAGTTCATATACGCGAACTACACTACAAAACCATCTTGACAAACTGCGTTTGATACATGGCAAAATCATTCTTCCTACATTTCAAGCACGCATACCGTGCGGATATAGTCATATCGTTCAAAAATTCGCATAATTACAGTAGATGCTTAATAGAACAAAATGTTATCTAATTTTGATGGAATCGGGGGTGTACTCGGCCATGCAACTTACCCTGTTGCACAAAACAATTTCATTTCAAATTCACATGGATGAAGACGAGGTTTGGGACTACACAGAAACGGAGCAATTTTAGCAAACATTACTGCATGAAATTGGTCATTCCCTTGGTCTAGAACATTCATCAGTTAAGGATTCAGTTATGTATAAATATGCTCATGAAAGAAATACAACGGACTTGACACAAGATGATATTTTTGAATACAACCCCGCTCCGAAAAATTTCAAAAAGCAACTACAAAAACAAAAAAATTTTTTTACCTTACAAAAGGAAAAAGAAAAACTAGAAAAATTAATTTTAAAAACAAAAATTGAATTAGAAATATAAAAAAATTTGAAACATTTTTTTTTAAATGGAAAGTTTTATATTTTAAAAATTTTATAGGTGGGGGACTAAAAGTTCCCCTCTAATAAAGGTTTTTAAACAAAATTGGTTAATTTTTTTAAAAAATTTTTAAATTTATTTTACATGAATTTTAAGTTTTTTAAAACCCGTTTTTGGAAAATACCCTTTTTCATTGTATGACCTCAAAAAAAATATTTTTTGGAAAAATCAAAAAATTTTTTAAATTTAAATTTTTATTTTTTTATATAAACAAGTTAATTTAAAATGTTTTATAAAACTTTTGAAAATTTTTTAATTGTACATTTTTCCCCGGATTCCTAAAAATAAAAGGGTAACGGGAAATATCCCATTACAAACGATTTTATTTACTTTTACAATGTTTTAAAAAAAAGGGAAAAAAGAATTTCCGTTTGTAAAATGTCAAAAAAATACACTTAAAAATTAAAAAATTTTAAAATTATTATAAAAAAAGGAAAAGTTTTTTTTGGATATATTTTTGAAATTTAAAATTGAACAAAATTCAACTAAAATTTTTTTTCAACACCAAGAATACACTGTAAAACCCCCTTTTTTATTTTTAAAAGCAGGACAAAAAAAAAATAAATTACATAAATGTAAAATGTTTGGGGCAATAAATTATAAGGTTAAAAATCCTTGAATTTTTAAAATTAATTGATATTTTTTTGGGTTGCAAAAAAGGGTATAAAATAACCTTTGATTAACTTAAATGATAAAAAAAAAACAATAAACCGTAAAAAAAAATTTATAGCCCCAAAAAATAATAAAACTAAAAATAAATTTAACATTTTTGGGGGGCTATATTTTTAATTTAAATTTTGCATTCTTATTATTTTCATTTATATTTTTTTCTTCAAAAAAGTGTAAAAAATTTTTCTTTATTTTTTTTTCTCTTTTGTCGAATTTTTTTAAATTTTCCAATAATAAGCCTTTTTTAAAAAAACTTTTTAGATTTCGTTGCCAATTTTTAAACCCCCAATAGAAAATTTTTGGGTTTTAAAGCTTAAAAAAATAAATTTTATTATCCTCATTCGTTTTTTAAATTTTCCTTTAAATTTCAATTTATTGTAGTAGATGGTGTAAACTTGAAAAATTTATTTTAGCCATAAATAAGATGTATTTTCTAACTTTGATTTCTTTTCAGTTTATCTTTTCCTTTTGTTTTCCTTGTTTAAACTTCAATATTTGCATTTTTTTTATTCTTAAGATTAACGACGTTTTTGTCGCTTTTTAAAATAATTTATAATATCTTCTTTATATTCAAAAGCATCCCATTCCACTGGGAAGCATCAGTTTTTTTTACCCATTTAATTATAATTCAGGGAAAAAACAAAGTTTTAAAAATCAAGTGAAATGTTTTTTTTAGAAAAAATATAAGTCACCGCGTTAACTGCGATGCATTTTACTTGAATTGCAAGTTTGTTTCAGACATTTTTGCACAAAAACCCGTTTAAATTTCGAAAGTTATTTATATACTAAAAAAAAAGTTGTTTTACCTTTTTTTAAAATTATAAGTCAAAAATACTTTATATCGTTGTTTACAACTAAAACGAATACATCGACAAACCCTAATTCACCGTGTATTGTGTTTTAAACAACTTACACAAATGGGTATCGGGGATTAAAAAAAAAAATGCAAAGCGTCAAAATGGTTTGGGATGAATGTGGTATTAAAGAACATCCAAAACAAGAACCCTATCACCAACAACAGCAACTAAAGATCATTTGAACTGCATTTACAAATTTTTGAAACACGAGTGGGTTTTTTTTTATTTGAAAATTTCCCCATATTTAAATACATATCATCCAAACCAACCCCAAACATTAAAAGCGGAATTTTATTATGATGGATTTTCTTATAAACTTTCACCCTGGGGTTAAAAATTATGGGAATGGAATAATTATGAAATCCCAAATTTTTAGAACATCAAAAAAACAAGGGGCATACATACAATGTAATTATTCACAATAAATTAATAAAAATTACTTCATCAAAATTAATTCGTCCCCTCCCCCGTACTTCGATATTAAACTTGTATGTATATTTAATTTTTTGAACGTTATGTTTTGCAAGCATAATTTTTTTCGTTTGTGGTTGATTGTTACTACTGTTTTTACAAATTTTTTCAAAATTTCAGGTTTTTTATTAAGTCTTATAAAAACCAAGACTTCCTCTAATACCAATTAGTGAATAAATACAAAAGTTTTCGCATAATATTTTCGTTTTGGTTGATTTTACTCTGTTTTTACAAATTTCTTTAGTCATCAAACTGGTTTTTTATTAAGTCTTATCAAAAAAAACCCCTTTTAATACTAATTAGTGAATAAATCCCATAAATTGTTAAAACAAAATTTTTCTTTTTTTTGGGGTTATTGTTACTACTATTTTTAATTCTTTGGTAATAAATTTCCCTAGTTCTTTTAAATTTTACAAAATCAGACTTCCTCTAATTGGGGAATAAATTCAAAAGTGTTTCCAAAGCTTTTTCAATTTCATTGTTCAGAGCTCAACCCGCATAGTTCGCCCCAGCAAGTTAGTAAAAAAAACACCTCTTAATAAAGTGTCGAAATCAAGGAAGAGGCTTATTTTAAGATAGTAGACGACGAAGTCCCCAGTTGCTTTTGCTGAAACATGCAAGAAGGTCATCATCATCTCATCTTTAAAAAACCCCTCCAAGCGAAGAAGCGAAGTTAAAAAAGAACGATCGACAGTTCATCTATTCAACAGATTAAAAAAGTGATAAATGGAAAATACGCAACTCGGAATTTGGGAAAAACTGGGGGAAAAAAGTACTAAAAAGGGGATGATAAATAATGGATGTAAAAAAATTTTATTGCTTTTTCAAAGTTAAAAAAAAAGTGCCAATTCAATTAACTTTTGGGGGGAAGATGACAAACTTACGGTGAAAAAAAGGTTGTTGAAGTTAAAAACTTAACGCCATTATTTTTTTACCAGACAGGTATGCATCAATGAACGTCGATAGGCTAAATTGCACAAAAGAACTGATATATCGTGGAAAGAGACGGTGGACAAGTACAATTCATGATGTAAATTCCCAGATTTTTAAAAGTGGGTTTTCCCAAAAAAGTTCTTTTTTGCGTCATTGAAAAGTAATTTTTTGTTTGCTTCTGCAAAAACTCCATCTCATGATCATCAAAAGAAAAGAAAAAAAAATGTTTGAAAAAAATAATATCCATTCAATGACTAAAAAAGTTTGGGCTTTTTAATTTATAAATAATAAAAACAAAATTTATTTAATAAATAAATAGAAACAAAACCCCCAACGTTTTATTTGTTACATCAATCCGTAAAATTAGGCGATTTCCCCAAAATTTCTTAAGGGATTTAACATTGGGGAAAAAGCAAAAGGGGTAATACATAAATTTTCAGAGCGGGCGGCTGGGCCGTTGATTTCGAAAAACAACACCGTGTACATCGCGTTATCGTTAATAACCTGGGGGGGGCGTTGGCCGTTAAGTAATAACCGCGCCCCCGTCGTCATCGTCGTCGTATCAACATTACATTCAAATTACAGTTCACCACTTCAGAGCGCTCCAAATTACGTGTTACAAAACCGACTCCTTCACCCCCCTATGGCGCTGATTTAGGGGGAATAGGCAAGGGCCCGAACTCTCATTATATCAACAGTCGGCCCCAAAAAAAAATTTTCAAAACATTTTTTGATCGTTGAAATCTTCAAAAGAAAAAATTTTTTAAAAACCCTGAATAAAAATTTTTTGTTTTATGCTGTTTTACGCATTAAAACGCAGATTTAAACTCAAAACGTACTTTTGGCTTAAAAGTAATTCAAACTTTTAGATCGTTAAAACGATCAAATAGACGCAATTTTATTAAAAACATCAATAAAAATTTTCCCTTTTTTGGGTTTTTCGCGTTAAGACGCAGAAAGCTCAAAATTTCTGTTTTTTCTATAAAAATTAATTTTCAAACATTTTAGATTTTGAAATCGCTCAAATAGAAACAATTTTATTAAAAAACCCTCAATAAAAAATTTTGTCGTTTTATGCTGTATTAGGCGTTAAAAAGCAGATTAAAGCTCAAAACCGTTTTTCTATAATAATAATTTTTGCATTTTAGATCCTTGAAATCCCAAAAAGAAACAATTTTATTAAAAAACCCTCTAAAAAAATTTTGTCGTTTTTTGCTGTATTACGCGTTAAAAACGGGTTTTTCTCAAAACGTGCTGTTTTGCTATAATAAATTTTTGATTTTTGATCCTGAAATCGTTCAAATAGGCAATTTTTTTAAAAACCAACCATAAATTTTTATCGTTTTTTCTGTTTTTCGCGTTAAAACCGGTTAAACTCAAAATGTGCTGTTTTTCAATACTAAAATTTTTTAAGCATTTTAGACGTTGAAATCGTTCCCAAAAAAAACTTTTTTTAAAACAAAAATAAAAAAATTTCGTCGTTTTTTTCCTTTTTTCGCGTTAAAAAGCAGATTTTAACTCAAAACGGGTGTTTTCTATAATAATAATTTTAAAGCATTTTAGATCGTTGAAAACTTCAAAAACAATTTTAAAAAAAACAATAAATATTTTTGTTTTATGCTTTAACGCGAAAACGTAGATTTAACTTAAATTTCTTTTTAACATA
Organism: Dalotia coriaria; assembly: GCF_025399875.1. Classification (NCBI taxonomy): domain Eukaryota; kingdom Metazoa; phylum Arthropoda; class Insecta; order Coleoptera; family Staphylinidae; genus Dalotia; species Dalotia coriaria. The sequence goes on from NW_027047650.1 coordinate 6,661, forward strand.
GTAATTTTCAACTTTTAGATTATTGAAATCGTTCAAATTGGCGCAATTTTTTGACAAACCATCAATAAAATTTTTTCGTTTTATCTGTTTTGCGTAAAAAATTTAAGCTCAAAAAAAGCTGTTTTGCTATAATATTAATTTTTATATTTTGTGTTGAAATCGTTTAAAAGGTTTTTAAAAAAATAAAAGAAATTTGTCGTTTTCTCCGTTCTGCGCATTAAAAGCAGTTTAAACCAAAACGTGCTGTTTTGCTATAATAATAATTTTCAAAATTTTAGATCGTCGAAATCTTCAAATAGATGCAATTTTTGTTATAAACGAATAATAAAAAATTTTTTTTTTTTTTTTTGCGTTAAAACGCAAAATTTCTAAAAACGTGTTTTTTAAAAAAAAAATTTTCAAGCATTTTGAAACGTTAAACGTTTAAATGAACAATTTTATTAAAACAAACAATAAATATTTTGTGTTTTTTGTGTTTTTCGCGTTAAAACGCGATTTAACCAAAGGGTGTTTGCTATAATAATAATTTTACACATTTTAGATCGTTAAAATCATTCAAATAATGAAATTTTAATTAAAAATTTCAATAAAAAAAATTTTTGTTTTTTGCTCTTTTTCGTTAAAACGAAATTTAAGCTCAAAAAGTTATTTTTCTTTAAAAAAATTTTAAGCATTTTAGATCATTGAAATGTTCAAATAGACGCAATTTTTTTAAAAAAACCCTCAATAAAAAAATTAAAAACATTTTATTCTGTTTTAGGGATTAAAACGCAGATTTAAACTCAAAACGTGCTGTTTTGCTATAATCATAAAATTTTTTAGTATTTTAATCCCGTTTTAAATGTTTTAAACGGACGCAATTTTATTAAAAACCATCTAAAAATTTAAAATCATTTTTTTGCTGTTTAATAAAACCGATTTAAGCTTTTAAAACGTGCTGTTTTGCTTAAAATAATTTTCGCATTTTAATATTGAAATTGTTCAAATAGACGCAATTTTTTTAAAAAAATAATAAAAATTAAGTCATTTTATGCTGTTTTCGCATTAAACGCAGATTTAAAAATCAAAACGTCTGTTTTGCTATAATCATAATTTTTGGGATTTTAGATGTTTAAAAACGTTTAAACGGACGAATTTTTTAAAAACCATCAAAAAAAAATTTTGCGTTTTTTTTGTGTTTTGCGTTGCAGATTTATGTAAATGGTTTTTAAAATAATTTTTAACTTTTAGATGTTGAAATGTTCAAAAAGGGCAATTTTTTAAAAAAAACAAAAAAAAAATTTGTTTTTTTATGTGTTTTGCGTTAAAACGAATTTTAAACCCAAAATGCTGTTTTGCAAAAATTTTCAAATTTTTTTTTGTTTAAATGTTCAAAATGGCAATTTTTTTAACCTTTTTTGTTTTTTTTTTACGGGTTAAACGCAGATTAAGTCAAAAAGTTCTGTTTTATTAAAGCAAATTTGATTGTTTTTCTTCAAAAAACAATTTTATTAAAAACGAAAAAAAAAAATTTTTTTTTTTGTTTTGCGTTAAAAGAATTTAAATCAAAGTGCTGTTTTGCTTAATAATAAATTTTTAAGATTTTTGATTGTGAATGTTCAAATAGGCGAATTTTTTTTAACTTTTTTTTGTTTTCGGGGTTTAAAACCGATTTTAAACTGTTTTTGGCTTTAATAATATTTTCAACATTTTAATCGTTTTAAATATCGAATTTTTTTAAAAAACCCAAAAAATTTCCGTTTTTTTGCTGACGCGTTAAAAGCTTTAAATCAAACGTGTGTTTTGCTTAATAATATTTTTAAGATTTTTTATTGTTGGGTTAAAAAGGCCAATTTTTTAATAAACAAAAAAAAATTTTTGTTTTTAGCTGTTTTCCCTTTCAATTTAAGTCAAAAAATGTTTTTAATTAATTTTCAAAAATTTTGATCGTTAAAAAATTTTAATTGGCAATTAAAAAATTCAAAAATTTTTTCCCTTTTTGCTGTTTTTCGGTTAAAGCAAAAAACCCAAAAAGTGTTTTTTTTCTATAATAATAATTTTCGCATTTTAGATGTTGAAAACGTTTAAATGGCCTTTTAAAAACAACAAAAAAATTTTGTCGTTTTTTTTCCTTTTTTAGTGTTAAAGAGATTTAGTTTAAATGCTTTTGCTTAAAATAATTTTCAAGATTTAGATGTTAAAAAAACCCCTTTAAATGCGGAATTTTTTAAAAACAAAAAAAATTTTGTTTTTTTTTTCTTTTTTGGTTAAAAAAGCAAATTTAAGTTTAAAAGTGCTGTTTTTTCTATAATAATTTTCCTTTTGGTTTGGTTTGGGTTTTTTTTTCCCCAATAAATTTTGTGTTTTTGCTTTTTTCGGTTTAAAATAAATATTTTTTTAATTTTTAAAAGGGATTTTGTTTTTTAAAATTTTTTTAAAAATTAAAATTTTTGTTTTTTGCTTTTTTTTAAAACGTTTGATTCCCAAAGCGCTTTTTTTAATTTTTTCCTTTTGATTTTTGAAATCTTAAAAGGGGGTTTTTTAACAAACCTTAAAATTTTGCGTTTTTTCTGCCGTTAAAAAAATTTTTTTTGGTTTTGGCTTAAAAAAACAAAATTTTGTTTAAAACCCCAATAAAAATTTTTTTAAAAAAAAAAAAAAAATTTTTTTTTTAACCCTTAAAGCCCGTAAATTTTTTGTAAAAAAATTTTTTAAAAATTTTGTTTGAAATTTCAAAAAAGAATTTTTAAAAAATTTAAAAAATTTTTGGGTTTTTTTTCAAGGGTTAAAAGCAATTCAAAATTTTTTAATATAAATTTTTTAAAACATTTTAGTTTAAAAAGTTAAAAAAACAAATTTTTTTAAAAAAAATAAAAAATTTGGGGTTTTTTTTTTTAAACCCTTCCAAATTTCCAAATTTTTTAAAAAAATTTTAACATTTTAATTGTTGATGTTAAAACTTTTTTAACAAACCATTAAAAAAATTTGTTTTTTGTTTTCCTTAAAACGCAATTTGCTAAAATTTTTTCATTATTTCAAAAATTTTTAGACTTAAAACACAAAAAACAAATTTTTTAAAAATTTAAAAAAATTTTGTCGTTTTAATTTTAATTTTAAATTTAACCAAAACTTTTTTTTTAAAATTTTTAAGCAATTTTCTTAAAAACCCCAAAAAAACAAATAAAATTTTTTTTATTGAGCTTAAAAGAATTTTTTAAAAAATTGGGTTTTTTTTTAATAAACTTTTAAAAATTTTGATGTGAAATCTTCAAATAACAATTTTTTAAAAAAAAAAAAAAATTTTGTTTTTTTTTTTCGTTAAAAAGCAAATTTCAAACGTGCTGTTTTGCTAAATAATTTTTAAGATTTTAGATTTTGAAATTTTTAAAAAAAACCCAAATTTTTTAAAAAACTTTTTGTTTTTGTTTTTCCTTAAAACCGATTTAAACTAAAACGGGTGTTTTGCTATAATAATTTTTAAATTTTAGTTTTGGGGAAAAAATTTTTAAAAAAAGAATTTTATTAAAACCCAAAAAAAAAATTTTTCGTTTTTATGCTGTTTTGCTTAAAAGGATTTGGGAAAACGGGTGTTTTGCTATAATAATAATTTTTTAAATTTTAATTTTTGAAATCTTTAAAAATAATTTTATTTAAAAACAAATAAAATTTTGTGTTTTTGCTTTTTTCGCTTCGAATTTGTAAACGGCTGTTTTTCATAATAAAATTTTTAAGATTTTGATTTGAAATGTTAAAAACAATTTTATTAAAACAAAAATAAAATTTTGTGTTTTTTGCTTTTTGGTTAAAGCGTTTGCTCAAAAAGTGCTGTTTTCAAAAAAAAAATTTTCAGAAAATTTTAACAAAATCGTTCCAAATGAAACAATTTAAAAACAAAAAAAAAGGGTGTTTTTTGCGTTTTGCGTTAAACCAAAAATTTAAAATCAAACGTGCTGTTTGTAAATAAAATTTTCAAATTTTTATGGCTTTAAAAAATTTTTTAAAAAAATTTTCCGGAGGTTTTTTAAACCGTTGGAAATCTTTTTTAAATAAAACAAATTTGATTAAAAAAAAGGGGCAAAATAAAAAAATAAAAATTTTTTTTTTTTAGCGTTTTCCCCGTTAAACGCTTTTTCTCAAAAGTGCTGTTTTGTTATAAAAATTTTCAAACATTTTTTGATCGTTAAATCTTTGAAGAAAATTTAATTAAAAAACAAAAAAAATTTGTGTTTTTGCGTTTCCGTTAAAACCCAAATTTAGTTTAAAAAGTGCGTTTTGCAAAAATAATTTTTCGCTTTTTTAAACTTTAAATCGTTCAAATGGGGAATTTTTTTAAAAAACCCAATAAAAAATTTGTCGTTTTTATTGTTTCCGGGTTGCAATTTAAATCAAAACGTTTTTGCTATAATTAAAATTTTTTAAAATTTTTAGATGTTTAAATTTTTAAAAAGGGGAATTTTATTTAAAAAAAAACAATAAAAAAATTTTTTTTTTTTTTGGTTTTTTCCTTAAACGCAATTTAGCTCAAACGGCGTTTGCTATAATAAAAATTTTCAAGCATTTTTAAAATTTTAAATCGTTCAAAAAGGCTTTTATTAAAACAAATAAAAATTTGTGTTTTATGTTTCGCGTTAAAAAAAAGGATTTAAATCAAACGTCTGTTTTTCTATAATAATAATTTTCAACATTTGATTTTAAAAGTTTTAAAAGCAATTTTTTTAAAAAACAACAAAAAATTTTTGTTTTTTTTTTTTTTCGCGTTGAAAAGCAGAAAATCAAAAAACTGTTTCTTTTAAAAAACAAAAATTTTAACCCCGGGAAACGCAAAAGGCAATTTTATAAAAATCAATAAAATTTTTTTGATTGTTTTTGGGAAACGCAGATTTAAACTAAAACTCGTTTTGCTATAAAATAAATTTTAAAATTTAGCCGAAAAAAAAATTAAAAACAATTTTTTAAAAAAATCAAAAAAAGCGGTTTTCGTTTCTAAGATGAGTCCGGGGGAGAAAAATTATTACCCCTGTCGAAGGCCCCAAAAGGGCAAATTTTAAAAAATCAAAAAAGGTTTTTTGGTTTTCATAAAACGATTTAAAATTTAAGGCAACCTTCAAATTGATTTTTTAAGGAACGTATTTGGGGAATTTTTTTTAAAACGGAAAGGAAAGGTTTTTTTAAAAATTACCCAAAAGGGGGGCATAAAAAATTTTTGAAGAATAACATCAATAGAAAAAATTTAAAAAAGTAAAGTTTCAGCGGCAAAACGGTGGGTCGGCTTTTTTTTAAAAAAAAAGGTTTAGTTCAAAAAAAATTTAAAAAATCAAAAGGAGGGGCGAAAAGGGGTTTAATTAAACGGGGGCCAAAATTTTTTTTTAAAATTTAGAATTTTTAAAGGACAAAACCCCTTTTAACGGGCCTAAGCCCGGGGGGTTTTTCGAGCTTAAAAGGAAGATGTCAAAAATGGGGTTTTTTTAAATAAAACCAGAATTTTAAGAATTGGGGGGAAAGCAAAAGAGGGGGAATTTAAAAAACAAAAAAAAAAGGAAGCTTTTCGGGGAAACCCCAAAGCAAAGGGTTTTTAAAAAATTTAAAAAAAGGGTTTTCCCCAAGGGGGAAAACTGATGAAAAAAGGGAAAAGAAAGGCAAAAATTTGTTGGGGTTTTCGGAAAGGGGGAAAAGGGGTCAAAAAGTCAAAAAAAAAATTAACCCCAAAAAGAAGCGGAAAATAGTAAAAAACCCCCAAAAAAAGTTTTTCCCCAGGTTTCCCAAAAGAAAAAGAGACTAAAACCGGGGTCTGGGGATCAAAAAAATTTCCCCATTTACACGAGGCCGAAAGGAAAAAAACAAAAATAAAAACCCTTTTAGGGGAAAGAGTTTAGGAAACCGGGGAAGCTTAAAAAAAACCCAAAAAATTTTAGGGGTGAACCCCAAAAAAAGAATAAAGGAAACGCAAAAAAGTTTTTTAGGGAAAATTTTTCGGGGAAATCGCAAACCCAAAAAGGGGCCCGGATAATATTTTTTCCCAAAAACAAGGAAAGTCAAAGACAAATTAAAACGAAAAATTAAAAAAATGATTTCAAAGCGCAGGATGATCTAAGGGTTTTGGAATTGAATTCGCAAGAAGTTGCGTTTGGGGATATTAAAAAAATCAAAGAAATCCCCAAAGGGGGGAAAGCAATTTGGAAAGGGCCAAAAAACATTTGGAAACCGGCGCAGGAATTTTAAAAAACCAAAAAAAATAAGGTTTAAGGTTACTAAAAACAAAACCCCCAAAAGGTGGCAAAAAATTTTCCCCAAAGGAAATTTTTAAAGCCTTTTTAAAAACAAAAAAATTTTGCACCGGTGGGTGGGGCAAGAAAACCCCATTACGGGGCAAACTAGACGGCGGAAAAAGAGGCCGGCAATGGGGATCAGACGGGAACAGAATTTAGGGGAAGCGAACAAAAAATCAAAATTAAGGGGGGCCCGGGGGACATTGTACAGGGGTAAAAAAAAGGGAAAAAACAAAATTAACCGATACAAAAGACGGAAAAACGGCCAAAAGGGCCCCAAACTAGCATAACGGAAAAATCGGATTTGAACGAGGTATCGCCCAAATTTTGTTTACCAAGGCAAAAAAAAGGGCCCAATTTAAATTTTAAAATTTTTTCCAATGAGTGGATTTAAAATCAAAATTAATAGAAATTTAAAAAAAGGGGTAACCGGGAGGGAAAAATGGGGCCGTTTTTTTAAATTAATTAAAGATTGGGGGGCATAGCCTTTTGGGGGGGACCCCATTGGGCAGAAAAACCCCACGCTTGTATTAAAAAAGTTTTTTTGGGAAAAAAATTCACCAAAAATTTTATTTTCCCCAAAATTTTAAATTTAACGCCCTTACCCTTTTAAAAAAAAACCGTGCACCAC
>NW_027047651.1:0-13534 GCF_025399875.1 Dalotia coriaria
AAAAAAACGAAAAAAAAAATTCGTCGTTTTATGTTTTTTTTACGCGTTAAAACGCGATTAAACTCAAAAAGTGCTGTTTTGCTAAAATAAGCATTTTCAAGCATTTTAGATCGTTGAAATCGTTCAAATGGGGAATATTAATAAAAACGAATAATAAAAATTTTGTCGTTTTATGCTGTTTTACGCGTTAAACGCAGATTAAACTCAAAACGTGCTGTTTTGCTTAAATAAGCATTTTCAAGCATTTTAGATCGTTGAAATCGTTCAAATGGACGCAATAAAAATAAAAACGAATAATAAAAATTTCGTCGTTTTTTTGCTGTTTTACGCGTTAAAACGCAGAATAAAACTCAAAACGTGCTGTTTTGCTAAAATAAGCATTTTTTAAACATTTTAGATCGTTGAAATCGTTCAAATAGACGCAATATTAATAAAAACGAATAATAAAAATTTCGTCGTTTTATGCTGTTTACGCGTTAAAACGCAGATTAAAGCTCAAAAAGTGCTGTTTTGCTAAAATAAGCATTTTCAAGCATTTTAGATCGTTGAAATCGTTCAAATAGAAGCAATATTAATAAAAACGAATAATAAAAATTCGTCGTTTTATGCTGTTTTTCGCGTTAAAACGCAGATTAAAAACTCAAAACGTGCTGTTTTGCTAAAATAAGCATTTTTTAAGCATTTTAGATCGTTGAAATCGTTTTAAATAGACGCAATAAAATAAAAACGAATAATAAAAATTTCGTCGTTTTTATGCTGTTTTACGCGTTAAAACGCAGATAAAGCTCAAAAAGTGCTGTTTTGCTAAAATAAGCATTTTCAAGCATTTTAGATCGTTGAAATCGTTCAAATAGACGCAATATTAATAAAAAAGAATAATAAAAATTTCGTCGTTTTATGCTGTTTTACGCGTTAAAACGCTGATTAAAACTCAAAACGTGCTGTTTTGCTAAAATAAGCATTTCAAGCATTTTTTGATCGTTGAAATCGTTCAAATAGAAACAAAATTAATAAAAACAAATAATAAAAATTCGTCGTTTTTATCGTTTTACGCGTTAAAACGCAGATTAAAACTCAAAACGTGCTGTTTTTCTAAAATAAGCATTTTCAAGCATTTTAGATCGTTGAAATCGTTCAAATAGACGCAATATTAATAAAAACGAATAATAAAAAATTGTCGTTTTATGCTTGTTTTACGCGTTAAAACGCAGATTAAAGCTCAAAACGTGCTGTTTTTGCTAAAATAAGCATTTTCAAGCATTTTAGATCGTTGAAATCGTTCAAATAGAAGCAATATTAATAAAAACGAATAATAAAAAAATTTGTCGTTTTTATGCTGTTTTACGCGTTAAACGCAGATTAAAGCTCAAAACGTGCTGTTTTGCTAAAATAAGCATTTTCAAGCCTTTTAGATCGTTGAAATCGTTCAAATAGGCAATATTAATAAAAATCGAATAATAAAAATTGTCGTTTTATGCTGTTTTACGCGTTAAAACGCAGTTAAACTCAAAACGTGCTGTTTTGCTAAAATAAGCATTTTCAAGCATTTTAGATCGTTGAAATCGTTCAAATAGGCAATAAAATATAAAACGTAATAAAATTTTGTCGTTTTATGCTGTTTACGCGTTAAAACGCGAATAAACTCAAAACGTGCTGTTTGCAAAATAAGCATTTTCAAGCATTTTTTGATCGGAATCGTTCAAATAAATATTAATAAAAAACGAATAATAAAATTTCTGTCGTTTTTATGCTGTTTTACGCGTTAAACGCAGATTAAAAGCTCAAAACGTGCTGTTTTGCTAAAATAAAGCATTTTCAAGCATTTAGATCGTTGAAATCGTTCAAATAGAAGTTAATATTAATAAAAACGAATAATGTACCCGTCGTTTTATAAAGCGTTTTACGTTAAAACGCAGATTAAAGCTCAAAACGTGCCGTTTTGTTAAAATAAGCATTTTCAAGCATTTTAGATCGTTGAACTGTTCCAAATAGAAGCAATATTAATAAAAAAACGAATAATAAAAATTCGTCGTTTTATGCTGTTTTACGCGTTAAAAACGCAGATTAAAGCTCAAAACGTGCTGTTTTGCTAAAATAAGCATTTTCAAGCATTTTGTGATCGTTGAAATCGTTCAAATGGACGCAATATTAATAAAAACGAATAATAAAAATTTCTGTCGTTTTATGCTGTTTTACGCGTTAAAACGCAGATTAAAGCTCAAGACGTGCTGTTTTGCTAAAAATAAGCATTTTCAAGCATTTTAGATCGTTGAAATCGTTCAAATAGACGCAGTAATAAAAATAAAAACGAATAATAAAAATTTCTGTCGTTTTACACTGCCTTTTACGCGCGTTAAAACGCAGAATAAAGCTCAAAACGTGCTGTTTTGCTAAAATAAGCATTTTCAAGCATTTTGATCGTTGAACCGTTCAAATAGACGCACATTAATAAAAAACGAATAATAAAAATTCCTGTCGTTTTGTGATGGTTTTTACGCGTTAAAACGCAGATTAAAGCTCAAAACGTGCTGTTTTGCTAAATAAGCATTTTCTAAGCATTTTAGATCGTTGAAATCGTTCAAATAGAAGCAATATTATAAAAAACGAATAATAAAAAATTCGTCGTTTTATGCTGTTTTACGCGTTAAAACGTAGATTAAAGCTCAAACGTGCTGTTTTGCTAAAATAAGCATTTTCAAGCATTTTAGATCGTTGAAATGTTCAAATAGACGCAATAAAAATAAAACGAATAATAAAAATTTCGTCGTTTTATGCTGTTTTACGCGTTAAAACGCAGAATAAAGCCTAAATGTGCTGTTTTGCTAAAATAAGCATTTTCAAGCATTTTAGATCGTTGAAATCGTTCAAATAGACGCAATATTAGTAAAAAACGAATAATAAAAATTTCGTCGTTTTATGCTGTTTTACGCGTTAAAACGCAGATTAAAGCCTCAAAACGTGCTGTTTTGCTAAATAAGCATTTTCAAGCATTTTAGGATCGTTGAAATCGTTCAAATAGAAGCAATATTAATAAAAACGAATAATAAAAATTCGTCGTTTTGCTGTTTTACGCGTTAAAACGCAGATTAAAGCTCAAAACGTGCTGTTTTGCTAAAATAAGCATTTTCAAGTACGATCGTTGAAATCGTTCAAATAGACGCACAAAATAAAAAACGAATAATAAAAATTTGTCGTTTTTATGCTGTTTTACGCGTTAAAACGCAGAATAAAAGCTCAAAACGTGCTGTTTTGCTAAAATAAGCATTTTCAAGCATTTTAGATCGCTGAAATCGTTCAAATAGACGCAATATTAATAAAAAACGAAGAATAAAATTTCTGTCGTTTTTAATGTTTACGCGTTAAACGCAGATTAAAGCTCAAAAACGTGCTGTTTTGCTAAAATAAGCATTTTCAAGCATTTTAGATCGCTGGAAATCGTTCAAATAGACGCAATAAAAATAAAAAACGAATAATAAAAAATTTCGTCGTTTTATGTTGTTTACGCGTTAAAACGCAGAATAAAGCTCAAAACGTGCTGTTTTGCTAAAATAAGCATTTCAAGCATTTTAGATCGTTGAAATGTTCAAATAGACGCAATATTAATAAAAAAACGAATAATAAAAATTTCGTCGTTTTATGCTGTTTACGCGTTAAAACGCAGATTAAAGCTCAAAACGTGCTGTTTTGCTAAAATAAGCATTTTCAAGCATTTAGATCGCTGGAAATCGTTCAACAGACGCAATAAAAATAAAAAACGAATAATAAAAATTTCAGTCGTTTTTATGCTGTTTTACGCGTTAAAACGCAGAATAAAGCACAAAAACGTGCTGTTTTGCTAAAATAAGCATTTTCGCTACTTCTGACGCTGAAATCGTTCAAATAGGAAGCAATATTAATAAAAAAAAACGAATAATAAAAAATTCGTCGTTTTTATAAGCGCTGTTTTACGCGCTAAAACGCAGATTAAAGCTCAAACGTGCTGTTTTGCTAAAATAAAGCATTTCAAGCATTTTTGTGATCGCCGGAAATCGTTCAAATAGACGCAATAAAAATAAAAACGAATAATAAAAATTTCGTCGTTTTTATGCTGTTTTACGTTAAAACGCAGAACAAAGCTCAAAACGTGCTGTTTTGCTAAATAAGCATTTTCAAGCATTTTAGATCGTTGAAATCGTTCAAATAGACGTTAGCTATTAATAAAAACGAATAATGGGAAAAATTTCGTCGTTTTATGCTGTTTTACGCGTTAACACGCAGATTAAAAGCTCAAACGTGCTGTTTTGCTAAAATAAGCATTTTCAAGCATTTTAGATCGTTGAAATCGTTCAAATAGGAAGCAATATTACCAAAAACGAATAATAAAAATTCGTCGTTTTTATGTTGTTTACGCGTTAAAACGCAGATTAAAGCTCAAAACGTAAAGCTGTTTTGCTAAAATAAGCATTTTCAAGCATTTTAGATCGTTGAAATCGTTCAAATAGAAGCAATATTAATAAAAACGAATAATAAAAAAATTCGTCGTTTTATGTGCTGTTTTACGCGTTAAAAACGCAGATTAAAGCTCAAAACGTGCTGTTTTGCTAAAAAGAAGCATTTTCAAGCATTTTAGATCGTTGAAATCGTTCAAATGGACGTAATATTAATAAAAAAACGAATAATAAAAAATTTCACCGTTTTATGCTGTTTTACGCGTTAAACGCAGATTAAAGCTCAAAACGTGCTGTTTTGCTAAAAATAAGTATTTTCGCCATTTTAGATCGTTAAACCGTTCAAATAGACGCAACAAAATAAAAAACGAATAATAAAATTTTCTGTCGTTTTTATGCTGTTTTACGCGTTAAAACGCAGAATAAAGCTCAAAACGCTGTTTTGCTAAATACATTTTCAAGCATTTTAGGATCGCTTGAAACTGTTCAAATAGACGCAGCAATATTAATAAAAAACGAATAATAAAAATTTCGTCGTTTTATGTTGTTTTACGCGTTAAAACGCAGATTAAAGCTCAAAACGTGCTGTTTGCCAAAATAAGCATTTTCAAGCATTTTAGATCGTTGGAAATCGTTCAAATAGAAGCAATATTAATAAAAAAAACGAATAATGTAAATTCGTCGTTTTTATGCTGTTTTACGCGTTAAAACGCAGATTCAAAACGTGCTGTTTTGCTAAAAATAAGCATTTTCAAGCATTTTAGATCGTTGAAATCGTTCAAATAGAAGCAATATTAATAAAAACGAATAATAAAAAATTCGTCGTTTTATGCTGTTTTACGCGTAAAACGCAGTTTAAAGCTCAAAACGTGCCGTTTTGCTAAATAAGTATTTTCAAGCATTTTAGATCGTTGAAATGTTCAAAAAAACGAAAAAAAAAAAAAAAAACGAATAATAAAAAAATTTTTGCGTTTTTTTGTGTTTTTCGCGTTAAAACGCAGAAAAAGCCCAAAAGTGTTTTGCTAAAAAAAGCATTTTCAAGCATTTTAGATCGTTGAAATCGTTCAAATAGAAGCAATATTAATAAAAACGAATAATAAAAATTTGTCGTTTTTTTTTTACGCGTTAAAAAACGGGTTGCTCAAAAAGTGCTGTTTTGCTAAAATAACATTTTCAAGCATTTTAGATCGTTGAAATCGTTCAAAAGACGCAATAAAAAAAAAAAACGAATAATAAAAATTTCGCGTTTTATGCTGTTTTACGCGTTTTCCGAATAAAGCTCAAACGTGCTGTTTTCAAAATAAGCATTTTCAAGAAGACGTTGAAATCGGGAAAAAGACGCAATATTAATAAAAACGAATAATAAAAAAAATTTTGTCGTTTTTTTTGCTGTTTTACGCGTTAAAAAGCGTTAAAGCTCAAAACGTGCTGTTTTGCTAAAATAAGCATTTTCGCAAGATCGTTGAAATCGTTCAAATAAACAATATTAATAAAAAAACGAATAATAACAAATTGTCGTTTTATGCTGTTTCCCTTAAAACGCAGATTAAAGCTCAAACGTGCTGTTTTGCTAAAATAAACATTTTTAAGATTTTAGATCGTTGAAACGTTTAAAAGACGCAATAAAAAAAAAAAACGAATAATAAAATTTTTGCCCTTTTTTTGCTGTTTTTCGCGTTAAAAACGCGAAAAAACTCAAAAAGTGCTGTTTTGCTAAAATAAGCATTTTCAAGCATTTTTGATCGTTGAAATCGTTGAAATAGACGCAATATTAATAAAAAAGAATAATAAAAATTTCGTCGTTTTATGCTGTTTTTTTCCCTTAAAACCAGATTCTCAAACTCTGTTTTAAAAATAAGATTTTCAAGCATTTTAGATCGTTTAAATCGTTTTTAAATAGACGCAAAAAAAATATAAAACGAAAAAAAAAATTTTGTCGTTTTATGCTGTTTTACCCTTAAAACGCAGAATAAAGCTCAAAAAGTGCTTTTTGCTAAAATAAGCCAAGCATTTTAGATCGTTGAAATCGTTCAAATAGACGCAAAATTAATAAAACGAATAATAAAAAATTTCGTCGTTTTATGCTGTTTTTCTTAAAACGCATTTAAAACTCAAAACGGGGTTTTTCTAAAATAATCATTTTCGCGTTTTTGATCTTGAAATCGTTCTAGAAGCAAATTAATAAAAAAAAGAATAATAAAAAATTCGTCGTTTTTTTCTGTTTTTCGCGTTAAAACCAGAAAAGCTCAAAAACCGTTTTGCTAAAATAAGCATTTTCAAGCATTTTAGATCGTTTAAATCGTTCAAATAGACGTAATATTAATGCGCGAACAATAAAAATTTCTGTCGTTTTATGCTGTTTTACGCGTTAAAACGCAGATTAAAGCTCAAAACGTGCTGTTTTGCTAAAATAAGCATTTTCAAGCGTTTTGATCGTTGAAATCGTTCAAATAGAAGCAATATTAATAAAAACGAATAAAAAAATCTGTCGTTTTATGCTGTTTTACGCGTTAAAAGCAGATTAAAGCCTCAAACGCTGTTTTGCTAAATAAGCACGCCGCTATTTGTAGATCGTTGAAATCGTTAAATAGACGCATAAAAAATAAAAAAACGAATAATAAAAATTTCGTCGTTTTATGCTGTTTTACGCGTTAAAACGCGAATAAAGCTCAAAACGCTGTTTTACAAAATAAGCATTTTCAAGACGATCGTTGAAATCGTTCAAATAGACGCAATATTAATAAAAACGAATAATAAAAAAATTCGTCGTTTTATGTTGTTTTACGCGTTAAAACGCAGATTAAAAGCTCAAAACGTGCTGTTTTGCTAAAGTAAGCATTTTCAAGATGATCGTTGAAATCGTTCAAATAGAAGCAATATTAATAAGAAACGAATAATAAAAATTCGTCGTTTTATGCTGTTTTACGCGTTAAAACGCAGATTAGCTCAAAACGTGCTGTTTTATAAAAAATAAGCATTTTCAAGCATTTTAGATCGTTGAAATCGTTCAAATAGAAGCAATATTAATAAAAAACGAATACAAAAATTCGTCGTTTTATGTTGTTTTACGCGTTAAAACGCAGATTAAAGCTCAAAACGTGCTGTTTTGCTAAAATAAGCATTTTCAAGCATTTTAGATCGTTGAAATCGTTCAAATAGAAGCAATATAATAAAACGAATAATAAAAAAATTCGTCGTTTTATGTTGTTTTACGCGTTAAAACGCAGATTAAAGCTCAAAACGTGCTGTTTTGCTAAAGTAAGCATTTTCAAGCATTTTAGATCGTTGAAATCGTTCAAATAGAAGCAATATTAATAAAAACGAATAATAAAAATCTGTCGTTTTGCCGTTTTACGCGTTAAACGCAGATTAAAAGCTCAAAACGTGTTGTTTTGCTAAAGTAAGCATTTTCAAGCATTTTAGATCGTTGAAATCGTTCAAATAGAAGTAATATTAATAAAAACGACAATAAAAAATTCGTCGTTTTGCTGTTTTACGCGTTAAAACGCAGATTAAAGCTCAAAACGTGCTGTTTTGCTAGTAAGTATTTTCAAGCATTTTAGATCGTTGAATTGTTCAAATAGAAGTAATATTAATAAAAAAACGAATAATAAAAATTGTCGTTTTATGTTGTTTTATGTTAAACGCAGATTAAAAGCTCACAACGTGCTGTTTTGCTAAAATAAGCATTTCTACATTTTAGATCGTTGAAACTGTTCAAATGGACGCAATACTCATTAAAAAACGAATAATAAAAATTGTCGTTTTTATGTTGTTTACGCGTTAAAACGCAGATTAAAGCTCAAACGTGTTGTTTTATTAAAATAAGACAAGATTTTAGATCGTTGAAATCGTTCAAATAGACGCAATAAAAAATAAAAACGAATAATAAAATTTCAAGGTCGTTTAATTTCTGTTTACGCGTTAAAACGCAGAATAAAGCCCAAATGTGCTGTTTGCTGTGCTAAGCATTTTCTCAAGCATTTTAGATCGTTGAAATCGTTCAAAGTAGGACGCAATATTAATAAAAACGAATAATAAAAATTTCGTCGTTTTTATGCTGTTTTACGCGTTAAAACGCAGATTAAAGCTCAAATCAAAGCGTTTGCTAAAAATAAGCATTTTCAAGCATTTTAGATCGTTGAAATCGTTCAAATAGAAGCAAATATTAATAAAAAAAACGAATAATAAAAAATTCGTCGTTTTTGGCGTTGTTTACGCGCGTTAAAACGCAGATTAAAGCTCAAACGTGCTGTTTTGCTAAAACAAGCATTTTCAAGCATTTTAGATCGCTTAAATCGTTCAAATAGAAATAATATTAATAAAAAACGTGAATAATAAAAAAATTCGTCGTTTTTATGCTGTTTTACGCGTTAAAGCGCAGATTAAAGCTCAAAACGTGCTGTTTTGCTAAAATAAGCATTTTCAAGCATTTTAGATCGCTGGAAATCGTTCCGCTAAAATGGACGCGCAATATTAATAAAAAACGAATAATGTACCCGTCGTTTTTATGTTGTTTTACGCGTTAAAACGCAGATTGTGCTCAAAACGTGCTGTTTTTGCTGTAAATGTATACTTTCAAGCATTTTAAATCGTTGAAATCGTTCAAATAGACGCAATAAAAATAAAAACGAATAAAAATTTCTGTCGTTTAATTTCTGTTTTACGCGCTAAACGCAGAATAAAAGCCCAAATGTGCTGTTTTGGAAATATAGAAGCAATAGAAGCAAATATTAATAAAAACGAATAATAAAGTAAATTCGTCGTTTTTATGTTGTTTTACGCGTTAAAATCTGCTGATTAAAAGCTCAAAACGTGTGCTATTTTGCCAAACAAGCATTTTCAAGCATTTTAGATCGTTGAAATCGTTCAAATAGACGCAATAAAAATAAAAAACGTAATACTAAAAATCTGTCGTTTTGTTGCTACGTTAAAACGCAGATTAAAGCTCACAAAACGCGCTGTTTTGCTAAAATGCTTAATCATTTTAGATCGTTGAAATCGTTCAAATAGACGCAATAAAAAATAAAAACGAATAATAAAAAATTTCGTCGTTTTTATGCTGTTTTACGCGTTAAAACGCGTATCAAAAGCCCAAATGCCGTTTTAAAACAAGCATTTTCAAGCATTTTAGATCACAAACCGTTCAAATAGACGCAATATTAATAAAAACGAATAATAAAAATTTGCCGTTTTATGCTGTTTTACGCGTTAAAACGTGACAAGCTCAAAACGTGCTGTTTTGCTAAAATAAGCATTTTCAAGCATTTGTGATCGTTGAAATTCGTCTCAGTACGGCCATTTTAATAAAAACGAACAATAAAAAAATTGTCGTTTTGCTGTTTTACGCGTTAAAACGCAGATTAAAAGCTCAAAACGTGCCTTTTGCTAAAATAAGCATTTTCAAGCATTTTAGATCGTTGAAATCGTTCAAACAGACGCAATAAAAATAAAACGAATAATAAAAATTTCTGTCGTTATTATGCTGTTTTACGCGTTAAACGCAGAATGCGCCTGCAACGTGCTGTTTTGCTAAAATAAGCATTTTCAAGCATTTTAGATCGTTGAAATCGTTCAACAGACGCAATATTAATAAAAACGAATAATAAAAATTTCTGTCGTTTTTATGCTGTTTTACGCGTTAAAACGCAGATTAAAGCTCAAACGTGCTGTTTTGCTAAAATAAGCATTTTCAAGCATTTTAGATCGTTGAAATCGTTCAAATAGAAGCAATATTAATAAAAACGAATAATGTACCCGTCGTTTTCATGTTGTTTTACGCGTTAAAACGCAGATTAAAGCTCAAACGTGCTGTTTTGCTAAAATAAGCATTTTCTAAGCATTTTAGATCGTTGAAATTGTTCAAATAGAAGCAATATTAATAAAAACGACAATAAAAAATTCGTCGTTTTTATGCTGTTTTACGCGTTAAAACGCAGATTAAAGCTCAAAACGTGCTGTTTTGCTAAAATAAGCATTTTCAAGCATTTTAGATCGTTGAAATCGTTCAAATGCAGGCACATTAATAAAAACGAATAATAAAAATTTCGTCGTTTTATGTTGTTTACGCGTTAAACGCAGATTAAAAGCTCAAGAGACGTGCTGTTTTGCTAAAATAAGCATTTTCAAGCATTTTAGGATCGTTGGAAATCGTCTTCAACAGACGCAATAAAATAAAACGAATAATAAAATTCCCGTCGTTTTTATGTTGTTTTACGTTAAAACGCAGAATAAAGCTCAAACGTGCTGTTTTGCTAAAAATAAGATTTTCAAGCATTTTAGATCGTTGAAATCGTTCAAATAGACGCAATATTAATAAAAACGAATAATAAAAATTTCGTCGTTTTATGCTGTTTTACGCGTTAAAACGCAGATTAAAGCTCAAACGTGCTGTTTTGCTAAAATAAGCATTTTCAAGCATTTTAGATCGTTGAAATCGTTCAAATAGAAGCACATAATAAAAAACGAATAATGTAAATTCGTCGTTTTATGCTGTTTTACGCGTTAAAACGCAGATTAAAGCTCAAAACGCTGTTTTGCTAAAATAAGCATTTTCAAGCATTTTAGATCGTTGAAATCGTTCAAATAGACGCAATAAAATAAAAACGAATAACAAAAATTTCGTCGTTTTTATGCTGTTTTACGCGTTAAAACGCAGAATAAAAGCTCAAAACGTGCTGTTTTGCTAAAATAAGCATTTTCAAGCATTTTAAATCGTTGAAATCGTTCAAATAGACGCACATTAATAAAAACGAATAATAAAAATTTCGTCGTTTTATGCTGTTTTACGCGTTAAAACGCTGATTAAAGCTCAAAACGTGCTTTTGTTTTGCTAAAATAAGCATTTTCAAGCATTTTAGATCGTTGAAATCGTTCAAATAGGAAGCAAAAATTAATAAAAACAAAATAATAAAAAATTCGTCGTTTTTATGCTGTTTTACGCGTTAAAAACGCAGATTAAAGCTCAAAACGTGCTGTTTTGCTAAAATAAGCATTTTCAAGCATTTTAGATCGTTGAAATCGTTCAAATAGAAGCAATATTAATAAAAAAGAATAATAAAAATTCGTCGTTTTTTTGCTGTTTTACGCGTTAAAACGCAGATTAAAGCTCAAAAAAGTGCTGTTTTGCTAAAATAAGCATTTTCAAGCATTTTAGATCGTTGAAATCGTTCAAATAGACACAATATTAATAAAAACGAATAATAAAAATTTCGTCGTTTTATGCTGTTTTACGCGTTAAAACGCAGATTAAAAACTCAAAACGTGCTGTTTTGCTAAAATAAGATTTTCAAGCATTTTTAGATCGTTGAAATCGTTCAAATAGAAGCAAAATTAATAAAAACAATAATAAAAATTCGTCGTTTTTTTTGCTGTTTTACGCGTTAAAACGCAGATTAAAGCTCAAAACGTGCTGTTTTGCTAAAATAAGCATTTTCAAGCATTTAGATCGTTGAAATCGTTCAAATAGACGCAATATTAATAAAAACGAATAATAAAAATTCGTCGTTTTTATGCTGTTTACGCGTTAAAACGCAGATTAAAGCTCAAAACGTGCTGTTTTGCTAAAATAAGCATTTTCAAAACATTTTAATCGTTGAAATCGTTCAAATAAACAATATTAATAAAAACGAATAATAAAAAAATTCGTCGTTTTTATGCTTGTTTACGCGTTAAACGCAGATTAAAAACTCAAAACGTGCTGTTTTGCTAAATAAGCATTTTCAAGCATTTTTTGATCGTTGAAATCGTTCAAATAGACACAATATTAATAAAAACGAATATAAAAAATTTCGTCGTTTTTTTGCTGTTTTACGCGTTAAAACGCAGATTAAAGCTCAAAAAAGTGCTGTTTTGCTAAAATAAAACATTTTCAAGCATTTTAGATCGTTAAAATCGTTCAAATAGAAGCATATTAATAAAACGAAAATAAAAAAATTCGTCGTTTTTTATGCTGTTTTACGCGTTAAACGCAGATTAAACTCAAAACGTGCTTTTTAAAATAAATTTTTTTTAAAAAAAAATTTTTTTTTTAAAAAAATAAAAAAAAAAATAAAAAAATTTTGTTTTTTTGTTTTCCCAAAAAAAAAAAATTTAAATCTTTTTTTTTTTTAAGCATTTTAGGTTTAAAAACGTTAAATGGAAAAAAAAAAAAAAAAAAAATTGTTTTTTTTTAGCTTTTTTCCTTAAAAAAAAAAAAACCCCTTTTTTTTAAAAAAACATTTTAAAATTTTAATGTTAAAAAGAAATAAAAAATTAAAAAAAACGAATAATAAAAAAACGTTTTTTTGTTTTTCCTTAAAAGCAATTAAGCTCAAAACTGCTGTTTTGCTAAAAAAACATTTTCAAGCATTTTAGATCGTTGAAATCGTTCAAATAGAACAATATTAATAAAAACGAATAATAAAAATTTCGTCGTTTTATGCTGTTTTACGCGTTAAAACGCAGATTAAAACTCAAAACGTGTTGTTTTGCTAAAAAAGCATTTTCAAGCATTTTAGATCGTTGGGAAAACGTTTAAATAGACGCAATATTAAAAAACGAATAATAAAAATTCGTCGTTTTTTTTGCTGTTTTACGCGTTAAACGCAGATTAAAAACTCAAAACGTGCTGTTTTGCTAAAATAAGCATTTTCAAGCATTTTAGATCGTTGAAATCGTTCAAATAGAAGCAATATTAATAAAAACGAATAATAAAAAAAATTCGTCGATGCTTTTTTTACGCGTTAAAACGCAGATTAAAGCTCAAAACGTGCTGTTTTGCTAAAATAAGCATTTTCAAGCATTTTAGATCGTTGAAATCGTTCAAATAGAAGCAATATTGATAAAAAAGAATAATAAGAAATTCATCGTTTTTATGCTGTTTTACGCGTTAAACGCAGATTAAAGCTCAAACGTGCTGTTTTGCTAAAATAAGCATTTTCAAGCATTATAGATCGTTGAAATCGTTCAAATAGAAGCAATAAAAACGAATAATAAAAAATTCGTCGTTTTATGCTGTTTTACGCGTTAAAACGCAGTTAAAGCTCAAAACGTGTTGTTTTGCTAAAATAAGCATTTTCGCCCTTTTAGATCGTTGAAATCGTTTAAATAGAAGCAATATTAATAAA
>NW_027047652.1:0-13530 GCF_025399875.1 Dalotia coriaria
TGCGTTTTTAAAGCAAAAAACAGCCCCAAAAAGACGAATTTTTTTATTTTTTTATTATTTTTATTTAACGATTTCAACGATCTAAAATGCGAAAAAAGCCCATTTGCAAAACAGCACGTTTTGAGCTTTAATCTGCGAACGCGTAAACCATAAAAACGACGAATTTTTATTATTCGTTTTTTTAATATTGCTTTTATTTGAACGATTTCAACGATCTAAAATGCTTGAAAATGCTTATTTTAGCAAAACAGCGAGCTTTTAATCTGCGTTTTAACGCGTAAAACGCATAAAACGACGAAATTTTATTATTCGTTTTTTATTAATATTGCTTATTTGGATTTCACGATCTAAAATGCTTGAAAATGTATTTAGCAAAACAGCACGTTTTGAGCTTTTAATCTGCGTTTTAAGCTAAAACAACATAAAAGACGAATTTTTTATTATTGTTTTTATTAATATTGTTCCCATTTAAACGATTTCAACGATCTAAAATGCTTGAAAATGCTTATTTTAAACAAAACAGCACGTTTTGAGCTTTAATCTGCGTTTTTAACCCTAAAACAGCATTAAAAACGACGAAATTTTTTATTCGTTTTTTTTTAATATTGCTTTTATTTGAACGATTTCAACGATTAAAATGCTTGAAAATGCTTATTTTAGCAAAACGCACGTTTGAGCTTTAATCTGCGTTTTAACGCGTAAAACAGCATAAAAAAGACGAATTTTTATTATTCGTTTTTTTTAATATTGCGTCTATTTGAACGATTTCAACGATCTAAAATGCCGAAATGCTTATTTTAGCAAAACAGCACGTTTTAGCTTTTAAACAGCGTTTTAACGCGTAAACAACATAAAACGACGAAATTTTTATTATTCGTTTTTATTAATATTGCTCTATTTGAACGATTTCAACGATCTAAAATGCTTGAAAAGCTTATTTTAGCAAAACAGCACAGCTTTAATCTGCGTTTTAACGCGTAAAGCAGCATAAAACGACGAAATTTTTATTATTCGTTTTTATTAATATTGCGTCTTTTTTGAACGATTTCAACGATTTAAAATGTTTGAAAAAAGCTTATTTTAGCAAAACAGCACGTTTTGAGGGTTTTTAAACTGCGTTTTAACGCGTAAAACAGCATAAAAACGACGAAATTTTTATTATTCGTTTCTTATTTTTATTGCGTCTATTTGAACGATTTCAACGATCTAAAATGCTTGAAAATGCTTATTTTAGCAAAACAGCACGTTTTAGCGTTAATCTGCGTTTTAACGCGTAAAAAAGCATAAAACGACTAATTTTTTATTATTCGTTTTTTTTAATATTGCTTCTATTTGAACGATTTCAACGATCTAAAATGCTTGAAAATGCTTATTTTAGCAAAACAGCACGTTTGAGCTTTATTCTGCGTTTTAACGCGTAAAACAGCATAAAAACGACGAAATTTTTATTATTCGTTTTATTAATATTGCGTCTATTTGAACGATTTCAACGATCTAAAATGCTTGAAAATGCTTATTTTAGCAAAACTGCACGTTTTGAGCTTTAATCTGCGTTTTAACGCGTAAAACAGCATAAAAATGATGAATTTTTATTATTCGTTTTATTAATATTGCTTCTATTTGAACGATTTCAACGATCTAAAAAAGCTTGAAAATGCTTATTTTAGCAAAACAGCACGTTTTGAGATTTATTCTGCGTTTTAACGCGTAAAACGCATAAAAACGACGATATTTTTTATTATTTGTTTTATTAATATTGCGTCTATTTGAACGATTTCAACGATCTAAAATCCTTGAAAATGCTTATTTTTAGCAAAACAGCACGTTTTGAGCTTTAATCTGCGTTTTAACGCGTAAAACAGCATAAAACGACGAAATTTTTATTATTCGTTTTTATTAATATTGCGTCTATTTGAACGATTTCAACGTTCTACAATGCTTGAAAATGCTTATTTTAGCAAAACAGCACGTTTTGAGCTTTAATCTGCGTTTTAACGCGTAAAACAGCATAAAAACGACGAATTTTTTTTTATTCGTTTTTTTATTAATATTGCTTCTATTTGAACGATTTCTAACGATCTAAAATGCTTATGCTTATTAGCAAAACACACGTTTTTGAGTTTTAATCGCGTTTAACGCGTAAAACAACATAAAACGCGAAATTTTTATTATTCGTTTTTATTAATATTGCGTCTATTTGAACGATTTCAACGATCTAAAATATCTTTGAAAATGCTTATTTTAGCAAAACAGCGTTTTGAGCTTAACTGCGTTTAACGCGTAAAACACATAAAACGACGAATTTTTTATTATTCGTTTTTATTAATATTCTTCTATTTGAAATGATTCAACGATCTAAAATGCTTGAAAATGCTTATTAGCAAAACAGCACGTTTTGAGCTTTAATCTGCGTTTCTTAATGCGTAAAACAACAACATAAAAACGACGAATTTTATTATTCGTTTTTTATTAATATTGCACTATTTGAACGATTTCAACGATCTAAAATGCTTGAAAATGATTATTTTAGCAAAACAGCACGTTTTGAGCTTTAATCTGCGTTTTAACGCGTAAAGCAGCATAAAAAACGACGAAATTTTTATTATTCGTTTTATTAATATTGCGTCTATTTGGAACGATTTCAACGATTTAAAAGTGTTTGAAAATGCTTATTTTAGCAAAACAGCACGTTTTGAGCTTAATCTGCGTTTTAACGGCGTAAACAGCATAAAACGACGAAATTTTATTATTCGTTTCTTATTTTATTGCGTCTATTTGAACGTGATTTCAACGATCTAAAATGCTTGAAAATGCTTTATTTTAGCAAAACAGCACGTTTTGAGCGTTAATCTGCGTTTAACGCGTAACAGCATAAAAACGACTAATTTTTTATTATTCGTTTTTATTACTATTGCTTCTATTGAACGATTTCAACGATCTAAAATGCTTGAAAATGCTTATTTCAGCAAAACAGCATCGTTTGAGTTTTATTCTGCGTTTTAATCAAGTAAAACAGCAGCAAAAACGTGACGAAATTCTTATTATTCGTTTTTATTAATATTGCGTCTATTTGAACGATTTCAACGATCTAAAATGCTTGAAAATGCTTATTTTGCGCTAAAAACTGCACGTTTTGGAGCTTTAATCTGCGTTTTAACGCGTAAAACAGCATAAAATGATGAATTTTTTATTATTCGTTTTATTAATATTGTTTCTATTTGAACGATTTCAACGATCTAAAATGCTTGAAAATGCTTATTTTAGCAAAACAGCACGTTTGAGATTACTCCTGCGTTTTAACGCGCGTAAAACAGCATAAAAACGACGATATTTTTATTATTTGTTTTATTAATATTGCGTCTGACAAACGATTTCAACGATCTAAAAATCCTGAAAATGCTTTTATTTTAGCAAAACAGCACGTTTGAGCTTTAATCTGCGTTTTAACGCGTAAAACAGCATAAAAACGACGAAATTTTTATTATTCGTTTTTATTAATATTGCGTCTATTTGAACGATTTCAACGTTCTACAATGCTTGAAATGCTTTATTTTAGCAAAAACAGCACGTTTTGAGCTTTAATCTGCGTTTTAACGCGTAAAACAGCATAAAACGACGAATTTTTTTATTATTCGTTTTATTAATATTGCTTCTATTTGAACGATTTCAACGATCTAAAATGCTTGAAATGCTTATTTTAGCAAAAACAGCACGTTTTGAGCTTTAATCTGCGTTTTAACGCGTAAAACAGCATAAAAACGACGAAATTTTTTATTATTCGTTTTTATTAATATTGCGTCTATTTGAACGATTTCAACGATCTAAAAATGCTTGAAATGCTTATTTTAAAGCAAAACAGCACGTTTTGAGCTTTATTCTGCGTTTTAACGCGTAAAACAGCATAAAACGACGAAATTTTTATTATTCGTTTTTATTTTTATTGCGTCTATTTGAACGATTTCAACGATCTAAAATGCTTGAAAATGCTTATTTTAGCAAAACAGCACGTTTTGAGCTTAATTCGCGTTTTAACGCGTAAAACAGCATAAAAACGACGAATTTTTTTATTATTCGTTTTTATTAATATTGCTTCTATTTGAACGATTTCAACGATCTAAAAATGCTTGAAAATGCTTATTTTAGCAAAACAGCACGTTTTGAGCTTTAATCTGCGTTTAAAGCGTAAAACAGCATAAAAACGACGAAATTTTATTATCTGTTTTTATTAATATTGCGTCTATTTGAACGACTTCAACGATCTAAAATGCTTGAAAGTGCTTTATTTTAAAGCAAAAACAGCACGTTTTTTGAGTTTTAATCTGCGTTTTAACGCGTAAAACAGCATAAAACGACGAATTTTTATTATTCGTTTTTATTACTGCTTCTATTTGAATGATTTCAACGATCTAAAATGCTTGAAAATGCTTATTTTAGCAAAACAGCACTTTTTGAGCTTTAATCTGCGTTTTAACGCGTAAAACAGCATAAAAAACGACGAAATTTTATAATTCGTTTTTATTAATATTGCGTCTATTTTAAACGATTTCAACGATCTAAAATGCTTGAAAATGCTTATTTTGGCAAAAATGGCACGTTTTGATCTTTATTCTGCGTTTTAACGCGTAAACAGCATAAAAACGACGAAATTTTTATTATTCCGTTTTTTATTTTTATTGCGTCTATTTGAACGATTTCCAACGATCTAAAAATGCTTGAAAAGTTTATTTTAGCAAAAACAGCACGTTTTGAGCTTTAATCTGCGTTTTAACGCGTAAAACAACATAAAACGACGAAATTTTTTATTATTCGTTTTTGCTAATATTGCGTCTATTTGAACGATTTCAACGATCTAAAATGCTTTGAAAATGCTTATTTTAAAGCAAAACAGCACGTTTTATTTTTAATCTGCGTTTTAACGCGTAAAACAAACATAAAACGACGAAATTTTTTATTATTCGTTTTTATTAATATTGCGTCTATTTGAACGTGATTTCAACGACGAAAATGCTTGAAAATGCTTATTTTAGCAAAACAGCACGTTTTGAGTTTTAATCTGCGTTTTTAACGCGTAAACAAAGCATAAAAACGACGAATTTTTATTATTCGTTTTTATTAATATTGCTTCTATTTGAACGATTTCAACGATCTGGCAAGCTGAAAAATGCTTATTTTAAAAACAGCACGTTTTGAGTTTTTAATCTGCGTTTTGACGCGTAAAACAGCATAAAAAACGACGAAATATTATTCGTTTTTATTAATATTGCGTCTATTTGAACGATTTCAACGATCTAAAATGCTTGAAAAATGCTTATTTTAGCAAAACAGCACGTTTTTGAGTTTTAATCTGCGTTTTAACGCGCAAAACAGCATAAAACGACGAAATTTTGGCTATTCATTTTTATTAATATTGCTTCTATTTGAGCGATTTCAACGATCTAAAATGCTTGAAAATGCTTATTTTAGCAAAAACAGCACGTTTTGAGCTTTAATCTGCGTTTAACGCGTAAAACAGCATAAAACGACGAATTTTTATTATTCGTTTTTTATTAATATTAAGCTTCTATTTGAACGATTTCAACGATCTAAAATGCTTGAAAATGCTTATTTTAGCAAAACAGCACGTTTTGAGCTTTAATCTGCGTTTAACGCGTGAAACAGCATAAAAATGACGAATTTTTATTATTCGTTTTTATTAATATTGCTTCTATTTAAACGATTTCAACGATCTAAAATGCTTGAAAATGCTTATTTTAGCGAAAACAGCACGTTTTGATTTTAATCTGCGTTTTAACGCGTAAAACAGCATAAAAACGTGACGAAATTTATTATTCGTTTTTATTATTGCTTTATTTGAACGATTTCAACGATCTAAAATGCTTGAAAATGCTTATTTTAGCAAAACAGCACGTTTGAGCTTTAATCAGCGTTTTAACGCGTAAAAACAGCATAAAAACGACGAAATTTTTATTATTCGTTTTTATTAATATTGCGTCTATTTGAACGATTTCAACGATCTAAAATGCTTGAAAATGCTATTTTAGCAAAAACAGAACGTTTGAGCTTTTAACGGTGTTTAACGCGTAAACAGCAAACACGACGAATTTTACACGTTTTTATTATTGCTTCTATTTGAAACGATTTCAACGATCTAAAATGCTTGAAAATGCTTTTATTTTAGCAAAACAGAACGTTTTGAGCTTAATCTGCGTTTAACGCGTAAAACAGCATAAAAACGTGACGAAATTTTTATTATTCGTTTTTATTAATATTGCGTCTATTTGAACGATTTCAACGATCTAAAAATGCTTGAAAATGTTTATTTTAAAGCAAATCAGCACGTTTTGTTTTTATTCTGCGTTTTAACGGCGTAAACCGCATAAAAACGACGAAATTTTTATTATTCGTTTTTATTTTATTGCGTCTATTTGAACGATTTTTCAACGATCTAAATGCCATTTTAGCAAACAGCACGTTTTGAGCTTTAATCTGCGTTTTAGCGTAAAACAGCATAAAACGACGAATTTTTATTATTATTCGTTTTTATTAATATTGCTTCTATTTGAACGATTTCAACGATCTAAAAATGCTTGAAAAA
This sequence comes from Dalotia coriaria, assembly GCF_025399875.1. Lineage (NCBI taxonomy): Eukaryota > Metazoa > Arthropoda > Insecta > Coleoptera > Staphylinidae > Dalotia > Dalotia coriaria. The sequence continues at coordinate 6,596 of NW_027047652.1, forward strand.
TGCCATAGCAAAACAGCACGTTTTGAGCTTTAATCTGCGTTTTAACGCGTAAAAACAGCATGTAAAACGACGAATTTTTATTATTCGTTTTAATAATATTGCTTCTATTTGAACGATTTCAACGATCTAAAATGCTTGAAAATGCTTATTTAGCAAAAACAGCACTGCTTTGAGCTTTAATCTGCGTTTTGACGCGTAAAACAGCATAAAAAACGACGAAATTTTTATTCGTTTTATTAATATTGCGTCTATTTGAACGTGATTTCAACGATTCGCACGTTTGAAAATGATTATTTTAGCAAAACAGCACGTTTTGAGCTTTAACGGCGTTTAACCGAAAATGTTATTAAAACGACGAATTTTTTTATTATCTGTTTTTATTAATATTGTTTCTGTTTGAACGATTTCAACGACTCCAAAATGCTTGCCGGTTTAGCAAACACGTTTTGAGCTTTAATCTGCGTCTTTAACGCGTAAAACAGCATAAAACATGAATTTTTTATTATTCCGTTTTTTATTAATATTGCGTCTATTTGAACGATTTCAACGATCTAAAATGCTTGAAAATGCTTATTTTAGCAAAACAGCATCGGTTTTGAGTTTTATTCTGCGTTTTAACGCGTAAAAACAGCATAAAAACGACGAAATTTCTTTTTATTATTCGTTTTTATTAATATTGCGTCTATTTTGAACGTGATTTCAACGATCTAAAATGCTTGAAAATGCTTATTTAGCAAAATTGTTAATGTTTGAGTTTAATCTGCGTTTCAACGCGTAAAGCATAAAATGACGAATTTTTATTATTCGTTTTTATTAATATTGCTTCTATTTAAAACGATTTCAACGATCTGGGTAAATGCTTGAAAATGCTTATTTGAAACAGCACGATTTGAGCTTTAATTCGCGTTTTAACGCGTAAAACAGCATAAAACGACAAATTTTTATTATTCGTTTTATTAATATTGCTTCAGTTGAACGATTTCAACGATCTAAAAATGCTTGAAAAATGCTTATTCTAGCAAAACAGCACGTTTTGAGCTTTTATTCCGCGTTTTAACGCGTAAACAGCATAAAAACGACGAAATTTTATTATTCGTTTTTATTAATATTGCGTCTATTTGAACGAGGATTTCAACGATCTAAAAATGCTTGAAAATGCTTATTTTAAAAACAGCACGTTTGAGTTTTAATCTGCGTTTAACGCGTAAAACAGCATAAAACGACGAATTTTTTATTATTCGTTTTTATTAATATTGCGTCTATTTGAACGATTTCAACGATCTAAAATACTTGAAAATGCTTATTTTAGCAAACAGCACGTTTTGAGCTTTAATCAGCGTTTTAACGCGTAAAATAGCATAAAAACGACGAAATTCTTTTTATTATTCGTTTGTTATTAATATTGCGTCTATTTGAACGATTTCAAACGATCTAAAAAATGATTGAAAATGCTATTTTAAAGCAAAACAGCACGTTTTGAGTTTTAATCTGCGTTTTAACGCGTAAAAACAGCATAAAAACCACGAATTTTATTATTCGTTTTTTTATTATCAATGCTTCTATTCTGAACGATTTCCAACGATCTAAAATGATTGAAAATGCTTATTTTAAAGCAAAACAGCACGTTTTGAGCGTTAATCTGCGTTTTAACGCGTAAAACAGCATAAAAAAACGACGAATTTTTATTATCTGTTTTGGCCAATATTGCTTCTATTTGAACGATTTCAAGGATCTAAAATGCTGAAAATGCTTATTTTAGCAAAATACACGTTTGAGCTTTATTCTGCGTTTTAACGCGTAAAACAGCATAAAAACGACGAAATTTTTATTATTCGCTTTTTTATTAATATTGCGCTCTATTTGAACGATTTCAACGATCTAAAATGCTAAAATGCTTATTTTGTGCAAAACAGCACGTTTTGAGCTTTTAATCTGCGTTTTAACGCGTAAACAGCATAAAACACGAATTTTTATTATTCGTTTTTTTATTAATATTGCTTCTATTTAAACGATTTCAACGATCTAAAATGCTTGAAATGCTTATTTTAGCAAAAAACAGCACGCTTGAGCTTTAATCTGCGTTTTAACGCGTAAAACAGCATGTAAAAAACGACGAATTTTTTATTATTCGTTTTTATTAATATTGTTTCTATCGGAACGATTTCAACGATCTAAAATGCTTGAAAAATGATTATTTTAATGCCGCGCACGCCTTTGTTTTCGTCCGCTTTAAATGCGCCGCTACCACGAAATTTTTATTATTATTCGTTTTTACATTATTATTGCGTCTATTTTGAACGATTTCAACGATTTAAATGCTTGAAAATGCTTATTTTGGCAAAACAGCACGTTTTGAGCTTTAATCTGCGTTTTAACGCGTAAAACAGCATAAAAACGACGAAATTTTTATTATTCGTTTTAATTTTATTGCGTCTATTTGAACGATTTCAACGATCTAAAATGCTTGAAAATGCTTATTTTAGCAAAAACAGCACGTTTTGAGTTTTATTCTGCGTTTTAACGCGTAAAAACACATAAAACGACGAAATTTTTATTATCGTTTTTATTAATATTGCGTCTATTTGAATTTATTTCAACGATCTAAAATGCTTGAAAATGCTTATTTTAGCAAAACAGCACGTTTTGAGCTTTAATCTGCGTTTTAACGCGTAAAACAAAAGCATGTAAAACGACGAATTTTATTATTCGTTTTTATTAATATTGCTTCTATTTGAACGTGATTTCAACGACTCAAAATGCTTGGAAAATTTTATTTTAAAGCAAAAACAGCACGTTTTGAGCTTTAATCTGCGTTTTAACGGCAAAACAGCATAAAAACCACGAAATTTTATTATTCGTTTTTTATTTTATTGCGCCCATTTGAACGATTTCCAACGATCTAAAATGCTTGAAAATGCTTATTTTAGCAAAACAGCACGTTTGAGCGTTAATCTGCGTTTTAACGCGTAAAACAAACGTAAAACGACGAATTTTTTTTATTATCGTTTTTATTAATATTGCTTCTATTTGAACGATTTCAACGATCTAAAATGCTTGAAAATGCTTATTTTTACGTCACGCTTTGAGCTTTATTCGCGCTTTTAACGCGTAAAACAGCATAAAAACGACGTACTTTTTATTATTCGTTTTATTAATATTGCGTCTATTTGAACGATTTCAACGATCTAAAATGCTTGAAAATGCTTATTTTAGCAAAACAATGTTTTGAGCTTTACCTCTGCGTTTTAACGCGTAAAACAGCATAAAAACGACGAAATTTTATTATTCGTTTTTATTAATATTGCGTCTATTTGAACGATTTCAACGATCTAAAAATGCTTGAAAATGCTTTATTTAGCAAAATGTTAATGTTTTGAGCTTTATTCTGCGTTTTTAACGCGTGAAAACAAAAGCATACAAAAACGACGAAATTCTTTTTATTATTCGTTTTTATTTTACTGCGTCTATTTGAACGATTTCAACGATCTAAAATGCTTGAAAATGCTTATTTTAGCAAAAACAGCACGTTTTGAGCTTTAATCTGCGTTTTAACGCGTAAAACAGCATAAAACGACGAATTTTTTATTATTCGTTTTTATTAATATTGCTTCTATTTGAACGATTTCAACGATCTAAAATGCTTAAAAAATGCTTATTTTTAGCAAAACAGCACGTTTTGAGTTTTAATCTGCGTTTTAACGCGTAAAACAGTACAAAACGACGAATTTTTTTATTATTCGTTTTTATTAATATTGCTTCATTTGAATGATTTCAACGATCTAAAATGCTGGAAAATGCTTTATTTTGCAAAACAGCACGTTTTGAGTTTTAATCTGCGTTTTAACGCGCGTAAAACAGCATAAAAACGACGAATTTTTATTATTCGTTTTTATTAATATTGCTTCTATTTGAACGATTTCAACGATCTAAAATGCTTGAAAATGCTTATTTTAGCAAAACAGCACGTTTTTGAGCTTTAATTCAAGTGTTTAACGCGTAAAACAGCATAAAAACGACGCAATTCTTATTATTCGTTTTTTAGTAATATTGCGTCTATTTCCAACGATTTCAACGATCTAAAATGCTTGAAAATGTTTTATTTTTTAGCAAAACAAATGTTTTTGAGCTTTAATCTGCGTTTTAACGCGTAAAACAGCATAAAACGACGAAATTTTATTATTCGTTTTTATTAATATTGCGTCTATTTGAACGATTTCAACGATCTAAAATGCTTGAAAATGCTTATTTTGTTAAACAGCACGTTTTGAGTTTTTAACGCGTTTAAACGCGCAAAAACAAAAGCATAAAAACGACGAATTTTTTATTATTCGTTTTTATTAATATTGCTTCTATTTGAACGATTTCAACGATCTAAAAATGCTTGAAATGCTTATTTTAGCAAAACAGCACGTTTTAAGCTTTAATCTGCGTTTTAACGCGTAAAACAGCATAAAACGACGAAATTTTTATTATTCGTTTTTATTAATATTGCGTCTATCGAACGATTTCAACGACGCAATGAAAATGCTTTTACTTTAGCAAAACAGCACGTTTTGAGCTTTATTCTGCGTTTTAACGCGTAAACAGCATAAAACGACGAAATTTTATTATTCGTTTTGGCTTTATTGCGTCTATTTCAACATTTCAACGTGATCTAAAATGCTTGAAAATGCTTATTTTAGCAAAACAGCACGTTTTGAGCTTAATCAGCGTTTAACGCGTAAAACAGCATGCCAAAAACGACGATTTTTTATTATTCGTTTTTATTAATATTGCTTCTATTTGAACGATTTCAACGATCTAAAAATGCTTAAAAATGCTTATTTTAGCAAAACAGCACGTTTTGAGTTTTAATCTGCGTTTTAACGCGTAAACAGCTTAAAAACACGAAATTTTTAATACCCGTTTTTATTAATATTGCGTCTGCCGAACATCAACGATCTAAAATGCTTGAAAAATGCTTATTTTTGTGCTGCAAAACAGCACGTTTGAGCTTTAATCTGCGTTTTAACGCGTAAAACAGCATAAAACGACGAATTTTTTATTACCGTTTTTATTAATACGTTTCTACTATCAGATTTCAACGATCTAAATGCTTGAAAAATGCTTTATTTTAAAACAGCACGTTTTGAGTTTAATCTGCGTTTTAACGCGTAAAACAGCATAAAACGACGAATTTTTATTATCGTTTTTATTAATATTGCTTCTATTTGAACGATTTCAAATCGATCTAAAATGCTTGAAAATGCTTATTTTATAAAACAGCACGTTTTGAGTTTAATCTGCGTTTTAAGCGTAAAACAAAACATAAAATGACGAATTTTTTATTATTCGTTTTTTTAATATTGCTTCTATTTAAAAAGATTTCAACGATCTAAAATGCGAAAATGCTTATTTAAGCAAAAAAGCACGTTTTGAACTTTAATCTGCGTTTTAACGCGTAAAACAGCATAAAACGACGAAAATTTTATTGTTCGTTTTTTAAAAATTGCTTATTTGAACGATTTCAACGATCTAAAAAAAGCTTGAAAATGCTTATTTTAGCAAAACAGACGTTTTGAGCTTTAATCAGCGTTTTAACGCGTAAAAAAGCATAAAACGACGAATTTTTTTATTCGTTTTTATTAATATTGCGTTTTATTTGAACGATTTCAACGATCTAAAATGCTTGAAAATGCTTTTTTTTAGAAAACAGCAGTTTTGAGTTTTAATCAGCGTTTTAACGGTAAAACAGCATAAAAACGGACGAATTTTTATTATTCGTTTTTATTAATATTGCTTTTATTTGAACGGGTTTCAACGATCTAAAAAGCTTGAAAATGCTTATTTAAAGCAAAAACAGCACGTTTTGAGTTTTAACTGGTTTTAAACGCGTAAAACGATAAAAGACGATTTTTATTATTCGTTTTTTATTAATATTCTTATTTTGAACGATTTCAACGATCTAAAATGCGAAAATGCTTATTTTGCAAAACAGAGTTTTACTTTAATTTTGCGTTTAACGCGTAAAAACGACGTAAAAACGACGAAATTTTTTATTCGTTTTTATTATATTGGGCTATTTTTAAGATTTTAACGATTTTAAAATGCTTGAAAATGCTTATTTAGCAAAAACACAGTTTTAGCTTTATTCTGCGTTTTAACGCGTAAAACAGCATAAAAAAAGACGAAATTTTTATTATTCGTTTTTATTTTATTGCTCTATTTGAACGATTTCAACGATCTAAAATGCAAAATGCTTATTTTAGCAAAAGACGTTTTGATTTAATCTGCGTTTTAACGCGTAAAACAGCATAAAAAAGACGAATTTTTATTATTCGTTTTTATTAATATTGCTTCTATTTGAACGATTTCAACGATCTAAAATGCTTGAAAATGTTTTTTTTTGCAAAAAACAAGTTTTTAGTTTTTAACTGCGTTTTAACGCAAAAAAGGGATAAAACGACGAAATTTTTATTATTCGTTTTTTTTTAATATTTCGTCTATTTAACGATTTCAACGATCTAAAATGCTTGAAAATGCTTATTTTAGCAAAAAAGCACGTTTTTAGTTTTTAAACTGCGTTTTAAAGCGTAAAACAGCATAAAAAAGACGAATTTTTTTTTTATTCGTTTTTTTTTAAAATTGCTTTTATTTGCGATTTAACGATCTAAAATGCTTGAAAATGCTTTTTTTAGCAAAACAGACGTTTTGAGTTTTTTTCTGCGTTTTTAAAGCGTAAAAAAGCATAAAAAACGACGAAATTTTTATTATTGTTTTTTTAAAATTTTTATTTTGGGCCCTCTAAAAATTTTTAAAACATTTTCCCCAAAAGGGAATTTTTCCTAAAAAATGCTTTTTTTTAAAAATTGGCATTTAAAATTTCCCAAAAACAAAACAAAAAACCAAAGTTTTGGAGCTTTTAATTCCCCTTTTTTTGGGAAAAAGTTTTTTTT
>NW_027047653.1:0-13512 GCF_025399875.1 Dalotia coriaria
ACGGCAAATTTTTTTTTTTTCGTTTTTATTAATTTGCTTCTATTTAAGATTTTAACGATCTAAAATGCTTGAAAATGCTTATTTTACAAAAAAGCACGTTTTGACCTTTTTTTCTGCGTTTAACGGTAAAACAGCATAAAACGACGAAATTTTTTTTATTTGTTTTATTAATATTGCGTCTATTTGAACGATTTCAACGATCTAAAATCCGAAAATGCATTTTGAAAAAAGCACGTTTTTAGCTTTTTTTCTGCGTTTTAACGCGTAAAAAACAAAAGCGAATTTTTATTATTCGTTTTTTTTTTAATATTTCTTCTATTTAAAAAAGTTTCAACGATCTAAAATGCTTGAAAATGCTTATTTTAGCAAAACAGCCGTTTGAGCTTTAATCTGCGTTTTTGCGAAAAAACAAAAATGACAAAATTTTTATTATTCGTTTTTATTAAAATTTTCGTCTTTTGAACGATTTCAACGTCTAAAATGCGAAAATTTATTTTAAAAACAGCACGTTTTGAGCTTTTTTTCTGCGTTTTTTAACCTAAAACAGCATAAAAACGACGAAATTTTTTTTTATTGTTTTTTTTTTTTGCGTCTATTTGAACGATTTAACGATCTAAAAAAATTGTGCTTTTTTAAAAACAGCACGTTTGACTTTAATCTGCTTTTAACCCTAAAACACAAAAAAAGACGAATTTTTTTTTTATTCGTTTTTTTTTAATATTGCTTCTATTTGAACGTTTTAACGATCAAAATGCTTGAAAATGTTATTTTTTGCAAAACAACGTTTGACCTTTATTCTGCGTTTTAACGGTAAAACACATAAAACGACGAAATTTTTTTTATTCGTTTTTATTAATATTGCGTTTTTTGCGATTTAGCGATCAAATGCTTGAAAATGTTTTTTTAGCAAAACAGCCGTTTTTGGGAATCTGCGTTTTTTAAAGCGTAAAACACATAAAACGACGAATTTTTTTTTATTCGTTTTTTTTTTTAATATTGCGTCTTTTGAACATTTCCCCGATCTAAAATGCGAAAATGCTTTTTTTAGCAAAACAGCACGTTTGAGCTTTTCTGCGTTTTAAGCGTAAAACAACATAAAACGACGGGAAATTTTATTTTTCGTTTTTATTAATATTTTTCTTCTATTTGAAAGATTTCAACGTCTAAAATGCTTGAAAATGCTTATTTTACAAAACACACGTTTGAGCTTTAATCTGCGTTTTAACGCTAAAACAACATAAAACGCGAATTTTTTATTCGTTTTTATTTTTATGCGTCTTTTGAACATTTCACGTCTAAAATGCGAAAATGCTTTTTTAGCAAAACAGCACGTTTGAGCTTTAATCTGCGTTTTAACGCTAAAACACAAAAACGACGAATTTTTTTTTTATTCGTTTTTTTTAATATTCTTCATTTGAACGATTTCAACGATCTAAAAGCGAAATGCTTATTTTACAAAAAAGCATTTGAGCTTTTCTGCGTTTTAACGCGTAAAAAACAAAAAACGACGAAATTTTTTTTATTCGTTTTTTTTAATATTGCGTCTATTTGAACGTTTCCCCGATCTAAAATGCAAAAAGATTATTTTTAGTAAAACAGCACGTTTTGAGCTTTAATCTGCGTTTTTTAAAGCGTAAAACACATAAAACGACAATTTTTATTATTCGTGTTTATTAATATTTTCTCTATTTGAACGTTTGGGTCTAAAATCTTGAAAATCTTATTTTAGCAAAACAGCACGTTTGGCTTTAATCTCGTTTTTAAAGCGTAAAAAAACATAAAACGACAAATTTTTTTTTTTCTCGTTTTTTTTAAAATTTGCCTATTTGAACGATTTCAACGATCTAAAATGCTTGAAAATGCTTATTTTAGCAAAAAAGCCCTTTTTAGCTTTAATCCGTTTTTAACCCTAAAACAGCTAAAAACGACGATTTTTTTTTTCGTTTTTTTTTTAATATTGCGTCTATTTGAACGATTTCAACGATCTAAAATCTTGAACATCTTATTTTACAAAAAGGCACGTTTTGAGCTTTATTCGCGTTTTTTAACCGTAAAAAACAAAAAAAAAAATTTTTATTATTCGTTTTTTTTTTTTTGCGTCTTTTGAACGATTTCAACGATCTAAAATGCTTGAAAATGCTTTTAACAAAACAAACCCTTTTTTACTTTAAACTCGTTTTTTCGCTAAAACACTAAAACGACGAATTTTTTTTTATTCGTTTTTTTTTATTTTTCTATTTCGTTTCCGATCAAAATGCTTGAAAAAGCTTATTTTAGCAAAACCAAAGTTTGAGCTTTTTAAACTGCGTTTTAACGCGTAAAACACATAAAACGACGTTTTTTATTCGTTTTTTAAAAATTGCGTCTATTTTAACGTTTTAACGGTCCAAAAAGCTTGAAAATGATTATTTTAGCAAAACAGCACGTTTTTAGCTTTAATCTGCGTTTTTTAAAGCGTAAAACAACATAAAACGACAAATTTTTTTTTGTTTTTTTTTAATATTTTCTATTTGAACATTTCAACGATCTAAAATGCGAAAATGCATATTTTAGCAAAAAAAACCCTTTTGAGCTTTTTTTCTGCGAACGCGTAAAAAAGCATAAAAAAGACGTTTTTTTTTTCGTTTTTTTTTTAAAATTGCGTCTATTTGAACGTTTCAACGTTTAAAAAGCGAAAATGTTTTTTTAGCAAAACAGCCCTTTTGAGCTTTAATCTGCGTTTTTTAAAGCGTAAAAACCCTAAAAAAGACGAATTTTTTTAATTCGTTTTTATTAAATTTCTTCTATTTAAACGATTTCAACGATCTAAAATGCTTGAAAATGCTTATTTAGCAAAACAGCACGTTTGAGCTTTTAATCTGGATTTTAACGCGTAAACAGCATAAAACGACGAAATTTTTTATTACTCGTTTTTATTAATAATTGCTTCTGTTGAGAACGATTTCAACGATCTAAAATGCTTGAAAATGGCATTTTAGCAAAACAGCACGTTTTGAGCTTTGATCTGCGTTTTAACGCGTAAAACAGCATAAAAACAGGCAGAGATTTTATTATTCGTTTTTTATAATATTGCTTCTATTTGAACGATTTCAACGATCTAAAATGCTTGAAAATGCTTATTTTAGCAAAACGGCGCGTTTGAGGCTTTAATCTGCGTTTTAACGTAAAACAACATAAAACGGCAGAGAATTTTTATTATTCGTTTTTATTTTTATTGCGTCTGTTGAACGATTTTAACGATCGTCTTGAAAATGCTTATTTTAGCAAAACAGCACGTTTTGAGCTTTAATCTGCGTTTTAACGCGTAAAACAGCATAAAACGACAATTTTTTGTATTCGTTTTTATTAATATTACGCTTTCATTTTAGACGATTTCAACGATCTAAAATGCTTGAAAATGCTTATTTAGCAAAACAGCACGTTTGAGCTTTAATCTGCGTTTAACGCGTAAAACAGCATAAAGCGACAGGAAATTTTTATTATTCGTTTTTTTTATTAATATTGCGTCTATTTGAACGGTTCAACGTCTAAAATGCTTGAAAATGATTATTTTAGTAAAACAGCACGTTTTGAGCTTTAATCTGCACGTTTTTAACGCGTAAAACAGCATAAAAACGACGATTTTTTTGTTATTCGTGTTTATTAATATTGCTTCTGTGAACGATTCCAGCGATCTAAAATGCTTGAAAATGCTTATTTTTAGCAAAACAGCACGTTTTGAGCTTTAATCGCGTTTTAACGCGTAAAACAGCATAAAAACGACGAAATTTCTATTATGAACATTAATATTTGCTTCTATTTGAACGATTTCAACGATCCCAAATGCTTGAAAATGCTTATTTTAGCAAAACAGCGCGTTTTGAGCTTTAATCTGCGTTTTAACGCGTAATAAAACGGCATAAAAACGACGAATTTTTATTATTCGTTTTTTATTAATATTGCGTCTGTTGAACGATTTCAACGATCTAAAATGCTTTGAACATGCTTATTTTTGGCAAAGAGCACGTTTTGAGCTTTATTCTGCGTTTAACGCGTAAAACGGCATAAAAGCAGCAGAAATTTTTATTATTCGTTTTTTTATTTTTTATTGCGTCTATTTGAACGATTTCAACGATCTCTAAAATGCTTGAAAATGCTTATTTAACAAAACAGCACGTTTTGAGCTTTGTCCTGCGTTTTAACGCGTACGCTTGTAAAAACGACAGATTGCACATTATTCGTTTTTATTAATATTCTTCTATTTGAACGATTTCAGCGATCGTCTTGAAAATGCTTATTTTACTTAAAACCGGCGTTTTGAGCTTTAATCTGCGTTTTAACGCGTAAAACAACATAAAAACGTGAAATTTTTATTATTCGTTTTTTATTAATATTGCGTCTATTTGAACGATTTCAACGGTCTAAAATGCTTGAAATGATTATTTTTAGCAAAAGCAAAAGCACGTTTTGAGCTTTAATCTGCGTTTTAACGCGTAAAACAGCATAAAAACTGACAGATTTTTATTATTCGTTTTTTTATTAATATGCTATTATTTGAACGATTTCAGCGATCTAAAATGCTTGAAAATGCTTATTTTAGCAAAACAGCACGTTTTGAGCTTTATTCTGCGTTTTAACGCGTAAAACAGCATAAAAACGAGCAGAAATTTTATTATTCGTTTTTTATTAATATTGCGTCTATTTGAACGTTTCAGCGTCTAAAATGAAAAGCGAAAGTAGCTTATTTTGGCAAAACAGCATGTTTTGAGCTTTAATCTGCGTTTTAACGCGTAAAACAGCATAAAAATGACGAATTTTTATTATTCGTTTTTATTAATATTGCTTCTGTTTAAACGATTTCAACGATCGATGCTTGAAAAGTACTTTATTTTAGCCGTCAGCACGTTTTGTGAGCTTTGTCTGCGTTTTAACGCGTAAACGGCATAAAACGACGAAATTTTATTATTCGTTTTATTAATATTGCTTCTATTTGAACGATTTCAACGATCTAAAATGCTTGAAAATGCTTATTTTAGCGAAAACAGCATGTTTTGAGCTTTTAATCTGCGTTTTTACGCGTAAAACAGCATAAAAACGACAAAAGAATTTTTATTATTCGTTTTTATTAATATTGCGTCTATTTGAACGGTTCAACGATCTAAAATGCTTGAAAATGTAGCATTTTATGCATTAGCACGTTTTGAGCTTTTAATCTGCGTTTTAACGCGTAAACAGCATAAACGACGAAATTTTTTATTATTCGTTTTTTTATTAATATTTACTTCTATTTGGTGATTTCAACGATCTAAAATGTGAAAATGCTTATTTTAGCAGCAAAACAGCACGTTTTGACCTTTATTCTGCGTTTTAACGGTAAAAACAGCATAAAACGACGAAGAATTTTTATTATTTACGACATTAATATTGCGTCTATTTGAACGATTTCAACGATCTAAAATCGCGAAAATGCTTATTTTAGCAAAACAGCGTTTTTGAGCTTTTATCTGCGTTTTCGCGCGTAAACAGCATAAAAATGACGAATTTTTATTATTCGTTTTTATTAATATTTCTTCTATTTAAACGATTTCAGCGATCTAAAATGCTTGAAAATGCTTATTTTGGCAAAACAGCGCGTTTTGAGCTTTAATCTGCGTTTTTACGCGTAAAAACAGCATAAAATAGCCAAAATTTTTATTATTCGTTTTTTTATTAATATTGCGTCTATTTGAACGATTTCAACGTCTAAAATGCTTGAAAATGCTTATTTTAGCAAAACAGCGCGTTTGAAGGCTTTATTCTGCGTTTTAACGCGTAAAACAACATAAAAACGGCAGAAATTTTATTATTCGTTTTATTTTTATTGCGTCTATTTGAACGATTTCAACGATCTAAAATGCTTGAAAATGCTTATTTTAGCAAAAACAGCACGTTTGAGCTTTAATCTGCGTTTTAACGCGTAAAAAACAACTATAAAACGACGAATTTTGTTATTCGTTTTATTAATATTACTTCTATTTGAACGATTTCAGCGATCTAAAATGGCGAAATGCTTATTTTAGCAAAACAGCGCATTTGTGCTATTCTGCGTTTTAACGCGGTAAAACAACATAAAACGACAGAATTTTATTATTCGTTTTTATTAATGTGCGTCTGTTGAACGATTTCCAGCGATCTAAAATGCTTGAAATGCTTATTTTAGCAAACAGCACGTTTGGGCAATCTGCGTTTAACGCGTAAAACAGCATAAAAACGACGAATTTTATTATTCGTTTTTTAGTAATATGCGTCTATTTGAACGATTTCAACAGTCTAAAATGGCAGAAATGCTTATTTTAGCAAAACAGCACGTTTGAGCTTTAATCTGCGTTTAACGCGTAAAACAGCATAAAACGACGAAATTTTTATTATTCGTTTTATTAATGCTTCTATTTGAACGGTTCTTGATCTAAAATGCTTGAAAATGCTTATTTTAGCAAAACAGCACGTTTGAGCTTTAATCTGCGTTTTTAACGTAAAACATAAAACGACAGAGAATTTTTATTATTCGTTTTATTTTTGCGTCTATTTGAACGATTTCAACGATCTAAAATGCTTGAAATGCTTATTTTAGCGGAAGCAGCACGTTTTGAGCTTAATCTGCGTTTTAACGCGTAAAACAGCATAAAACGACGAATTTTTATTATTCGTTTTATTAATATTGCTTCATTTGAACGATTTCAACGATCTAAAATGCTTGAAAATGCTTATTTTAGCAAAACAGCACGTTTGAGCTTTTAATCTGCGTTTTTTAACGCGTAAAACAACATAAAAACGACAGCAGAAATTTTTATTATTCGTTTTATTAATATTGCGTCTATTTGAACGGTTCAACGATCACAAATGCTTGAAAATGATTATTTTAGCGAGTAAAACAACCACGTTTTGAGCTTTTAATCTGCGTTTTAACATAAACAACATAAACGAGCAATTTTTATTATTCGTGTTTATTAATGCGTACCTATTTGAACGGTTCAACGATCTAAAATGCTTGAAAATGCTTATTTTAAGCAAAACAGCACATTTGAGCTTTAATCTGCGTTTTAACGCGTAAAACAGCATAAAACGACGAATTTTTTTATTACTCGTTTTTATTAATATTGCTTCTATTTGAACGGTTCAGCGATCTAAAATGCTTGAAAATGCTTATTTTAGCAAAACAGCACGTTTGAGCTTTAATCTGCGTTTTAACGCGTAAAACAGCATAAAACGACGAATTTTTATTATTCGTTTTTTATTAATATTGCGTCTATTTGAACGATTTCAACGATCACAAAATGCTTGAACATGCCCATTTAGCAAAAGAGCACGTTTGAGCTTTTATTCTGCGTTTTAACGCGTAAAACAGCATAAAACAGCAAAATTTTTATTATTCGTTTTTATTTTATTGCACGTCTATTTGAACGATTTCAACGATCTAAAATGCTTGGTACTTATTGTAACCACGAAACAGCACGTTTTGAGCTTTAATCTGCGTTTTTAACGCGTAAAACAGCATAAAACGACGAATTTTTATTATTCGTTTTTATTAATATTGCTTCTATTTGAACGATTTCAACGATCGTTAAAATGCTTGAAAATGCTTGTTTTAGCAAACAGCGTTTTGAGCTTTAATCTGCGTTTTAACGCGTAAAACAGCATAAAAACGACGAAATTTTTATTATTCGTTTTTATTAATATTGCGTCTATTTGAACAGTTTCAGCGCGGTCTAAATGCTTGAAAATGATTATTTTAGCAAAACAGCGCGTTTTGAGCTTTAATCTGCGTTTTTAACGCGTAAACAGCATAAAAGCAACCGATTTTTATTATTCGTTTTTTTATTAATATTACTTCTATTTGAACGATTTCCAACGATCTAAAATGCTTGAAATGCATATTTTTTAGCAAAGCGTTTGAGCTTTATTCTGCGTTTTAACGCGTAAAACAGCATAAAAACGACGAAATTTTTATTATTCGTTTTATTAATATTGCGTCTATTTGAACGATTTCCAGCGATCTAAAATGCTTGAAAATGCTTATTTTAGCAAAACAGCACGTTTTGAGCTTTTAATCTGCGTTTTAACGCGTAAAACAGCATAAAATGACGAATTTTTTATTATTCGTTTTTTTATTAATATTGCTTCTATTTAGGCGATTTCAACGTCTAAAATGCTTGAAAATGCTTATTTTAGCAAAACAGCACGTTTTGAGCTTTAATCTGCGTTTTTAACGCGTAAACAGCATAAAAACGGCAGAATTTTTATTATTCGTTTTTATTAATATTGCTTCTATTTGAACGATTTCAACGATCACAAAATGGCGAAAATGCTTATTTGTAAAACAGCATGTTTGAGCTTTAATCACCGTTTTTACGCAAACAACATAAAACGGTAAATTTTATTGTCGTTTTTATTAATATTGCGTCTATTTGAACGATTTCAGCGATCTAAAATGCTTGAAAATGTATTGAAAGCAAAACAGCACGTTTTGAGCTTTATTCTGCGTTTTAACGCGTAAAACAGCATATACAAAACGACGAAATTTTTTATTATTCGTTTTTTTTATTGCGTGTTGAACGATTTCAACGATCTAAAAGCGAAAATGCTTATTTTAGCAGCAAAACAGCACGTTTTGAGCTTTAATCTGCGTTTTAACGCGTAAAACGCTTATAAAACGACGAATTTTTATTATTCGTTTTTATTAATGGTAGCTTCTATTT
The DNA here is from genome assembly GCF_025399875.1 of Dalotia coriaria. Classification (NCBI taxonomy): domain Eukaryota; kingdom Metazoa; phylum Arthropoda; class Insecta; order Coleoptera; family Staphylinidae; genus Dalotia; species Dalotia coriaria. Next base: position 8,715 of record NW_027047653.1, read on the forward strand.
GAACGGTTTCAGCGATCTAAAATGCTTGAAAATGCTTATTTTAGCAAAACAGCACGTTTTGACCTTTATTCTGCGTTTTAACGCGTAAAAAAGCATAAAAAAGACGAAATTTTTATTTCGTTTTTTTTTTTTATTGCGTCTATTTGAACGATTTCCCAAAGATCTAAAAAGTTTTAAAATGCTTATTTTTGGGGAAAAAAAGCACGTTTTGAGCTTTAATCTGCGTTTTAACGCGTAAAACAGCATAAAAAAAGACGAATTTTTTATTATTCGTTTTATTAATATTGCTTCTATTTGGGAAAGATTTCAACGATCTAAAATGCTTGAAAATGCTTATTTTAAAACAAAACAGCACGTTTTGACCTTTATTCTGCGTTTTAACGCGTAAAAAAAGTAAAAAAGACGAAATTTTTATTATTTGTTTTTATTAATATTGCGTCTATTTTAACGATTTCAACGATCTTGCTTGAAAAAAGCTTATTTTTGGGAAAAAAAACACGTTTTGAGCTTTTTTTCGCCAAAACAATAAAAAGACAATTTTTTTATTATTCGTTTTTTTTAATTTGCTTCTATTTAAAAAGATTTCAACGATTTTAAAATGCTTTTAAAAAAGCTTATTTTAGCAAAACAAAGTTTTGAGTTTTTTAAACTGCGTTTTAACGCGTAAAAAAGCATAAAAAAAGAAGAAATTTTTATTATTCGTTTTTATTAATATTGTTTATTTGAACGATTTCAAACGATCTAAAATGCTTGAAAATGCTTTTTTTGCAAAAAAAGCACGTTTGGGGTTTTTAAACTGCGTTTTACGCGAAAAAAGCATAAAAAAAAGACAACATTTTTTTTATTCGTTTTTATTAATTTGCGTCTATTTTAAAGATTTCAACGATCTAAAAAAGCTTTGAAAATGCTTATTTTAAAACAAAACAAACACGTTTTGAGTTTTTTTCTGCGTTTTAACCAAAAAAACAGCAAAAAAAACGACGAAATTTTTTTTATTCGTTTTTTTTTTTTATTGCGTCTATTTGAACGATTTCAACGATCTAAAAAAAGCTTGAAAAAGCTTATTTTTTGCAAAAACACGTTTTGAGCTTTTTAAACTGCGTTTTTAAAGCGTAAAACAGCATAAAAAAGACGAATTTTTTTTTATTCGTTTTTTTTTAATATTGCGGGATTTGAACGATTTCAACGATTAAAAAAGCTTGGGAAAAAGCTTATTTTAAACAAAAAAGCACGTTTTTAGCTTTAATTCGTTTTTAAAGCGTAAAAAAGCTTAAAAAAAGAACCTTTTTTTTTTCGTTTTTATTTATTGTTTATTTAAAAAGATTTCAACGATCTAAAATGCTTTTAAAATGTTTTTTTTAGCAAAACAGCACGTTTTTTAGCTTTAATCTGCGTTTTTAAAGCGTAAAAAAGCATAAAACGACGGTTTTTTTCATTCGTTTTTATTTAGTTTTATTTGGCGATTTCAACGATCTAAAAAAGTTTTAAAATGTTATTTTAAAACAAAACAGACGTTTTGAGCTTTATTCTGCGTTTTAACGCGTAAAAAAGCAAAAAAAAGAAATTTTTTTTATTCGTTTTTTTTTAATATTGCGTCAATTTGAACGATTTCAACGATCTAAAATGCTTGAAAATGTTTTTTTTAGCAAAAAAGCACATTTGACCTTCTGCGTTTTTAACGTAAAAGGCAACATAAAACGACGAAAATTTTTTATTATTTGTTTTATTAATATTGCGTCTATTTGAACGATTTCAACGCGATCTAAAATGCTTGAAAATGCTTATTTTAGCAAAACAGCACGTTTTGAGCTTTTAATCTGCGTTTAACGCGTAAAACAGCATAAAATGACGAATTTTTTATTATTCGTTTTTTATTAATATTGCTTCTATTTAAACGATTTCAACGATCTAAAATGCTTGAAAATGCTTATTTTAGCAAAACAGCACGTTTTGAGCTTTAATCTGCGTTTTAACGCGTAAAACAGCATAAAAACGGCAAGAAATTTTATTATTCGTTTTATTTAATGTGCTTCTATTTGAACGATTTCAACGATCTAAAATGCTTGAAAATGCTTATTTTAGCAAAAGAACAGCGCGTTTGAGGCTTTAATCTGCGTTTTACGCGTAAAACAGCATAAAAACGACAACATTTTTGTATTCGTTTTTATTAATATTGCGTCTATTTGAACGATTTCCGGCGTCTAAAAATGCTTGAAAATGCTTATTTTAGCAGCAAAACAGCACGTTTGAGCTTTTATTCTGCGTTTTAACGCGTAAACAGCATAAAACATTGAAATTTTATTATTCGTTTTATTTTGTGCGTCTATTTGAACGATTTCAACGATCTAAAATGCTTGAAAATGCTTATTTTAGCAAAACAGCACGTTTTGAGCTTTAATCTGCGTTTTAACGCGTAAACAGCATAAAACGACGGAATTTTATTATTCGTTTTATTAATGTTGCGTGTATTTGAACGATTTTCAACGATCTAAAATGCTTGAAAATGCTTGCTTTAGCAAAACCGCACGTTTTTGGAGCTTTGTGCGTTTTAACGCGTAAAACAGCTTAAAATGACGAATTTTTATTATTGCGTTTTTATTAATATTGCTTCTATTTAAACGATTTCAGCGATCACAAAATGCTTGAAAATGCTTATTTTAGCAAAACAGCGTTTTGAGCTTTTAATCTGCGTTTTAACGCGTAAAACGGCAACGACGAATTTTATCATTCGTTTTTTATTAATATTGCTTCTATTTGAACGATTTCAACGATAAATGCTTGAAAATGCTTATTTTTTAGCAAACAGCGTTTGAGCTTTATTCTGCGTTTTAACGCGTAAACAGCATAAAAACGACTGAGAATTTTTTATTATTCGTTTTTATTAATGTGCGTCTATTTGAACGATTTCAACGATCTAAGGCCCAGAAAATGCTTATTTTAGCAAAACAGCACGTTTGAGCTTTAATCTGCGTTTAACGCGTAAAACAGCATAAAAATGAGCAGATTTTTGACTGAACATTAATATTGCTTCTATTTAAACGATTTCAACGATCTAAATGCTTGAAAATGCTTATTTTAGCAAAACAGCACGTTTGAGCTTTTAATCTGCGTTTTAACGCGTAAAACAACATAAAAACGACGAATTTTTATTATTCGTTTTTATTAATGGCTAGCTTCTATTTGAACGATTTCCAGCGATCTAAAATGCTTGAAAATGCTTATTTTTAGCAAACAGCACTTTGAGTTTAATGCGTTTTAAAAATGCTAAAACAAAATTTAAACTTTTTTTAATGTGTTTAATTAAATTCAACATTAAAATCAGTTAAAATGCTTATTATTGCAAAAACGTTTAGCTTTAATGCTTTAAATAAAACAGCTATAAAAGAATTTTATTTTCGTTTTTTTTTTTCATTGAACGATTTCAACGATTAAAATGCTTAAAATGCTTATTTAAATAAACAAACTGTTGAATAATTTTTTAAAACACGTTTCTATTAACTTTTAAATAGCTATTGGTTTATCGTTTTTTAAGTTTTTAACGATTTTAACGCGAAAATCTTAAATTTATTTAAAAACAGCACGTTTGAGTTTTTTTCGTTTTAAGCGTAAAACAGATAACGATTTTTATTATTATTTTTTTTCATTTCATTTAACGATTTAACGTCAAAAACTTAAAAAGATTTTTAATCGCAGTTTTGTTATTGCATTTTAACGAAAAATATATTTTATTTAATTTTTATTTAATGTATATCTTAAAGTTAACAAAAAACGCTTATTTTTTTTTAAACACGTAAAGCTTAAAATGCGTAAAATTTTATTTTTATGAAATTTTTTATTAATTTAATTTAAATTGAAAATTTAAACAAAACTTGAATTTTATTTTATAAGCCGTTAAAACACATAAAATACAAGTTTTTAATATTTAAAAGACGTTCATTATTGTTTATTAATAATGCATGAAAACGTTTTATCAAATGCTTAAAATGTTATTTTAAAACAACTAATTATTTTAATTTCTTATTAGTTTTAAAATTAAGTTCTTTTAAGTTTTAATTTAAAAGCTTTAAATAGCGATTTTAGGTAAAATAATTACTTTTATTTTGCGTAAACGCATTAAAAGCTAATTTTTTATACTTATAATAGCCCATTTTGAAATTTGTTTTAAATTTGGTTTTTAAGTAAAACACAATTTTGATTATTTTTTAAATAAAACGTTTGAAGCATTTTTCTTCGTTTTAATAAACCTATTTTAAGATTTTTATCGTTTAAAGCTTAAAGTTTTTTAACGATCAAACGTTTATATGCTTTATCTTTTTTACGCGTAAAACACATAAAGTAAAATCTTTTTTACGCTAAAACAGCTAAAATTATTATTTAACGTTGGTTAAAATCATTATTTTAACGATTTAGTTAAATGCTTGAAATTTAATTAAAAAAAAGCATTAAATTTTATACGCTTTTTATAAACAGCTTAAAACGAAGATCTAAAATTTTAAATTTTATTATTAATAGCTCTATTTGAGGTTTCAACGATCTAAAATGCTTAAAACTATTTAAAAACAGCACGTTTTGAGCTTTAATCGGTTTTAACGCTAAAGTATAAAATCAAATTTTTTATTTTTTTTTATTAATTTTTCTATTAAACGATTTCCAATCTAAAATGCTTGAAAATTATTTACAAAACAGCACTTTTTTTTTGTTTTTAATATGCGTTATAACATCACAAAACACAAATTTTTATTATTGTTATTTAAAACTTTATTGAATGCGTTAATTTAAAAGCAAATTTTTAAAAAAA
>NW_027047654.1:0-13501 GCF_025399875.1 Dalotia coriaria
TAAATTTTTAAAATTTTTTAAGAAAAGATCTTTTGTTTTTTTAGCAAAACAGCACGTTTTGAGCTTTAATCGCGTTTTACGCGTAAAAACAGCATAAAACGACAAATTTTATTATTCGTTTTTATTAATATTGCTTCTATTTGAACGATTTCAAAGATCTAAAATGCTTGAAAATGCTTATTATTTTAGCAAAACAGCACGTTTTGAGCTTTATTCTGCGTTTTAACGCGTAAAACAGCATAAAATCGACAAAATTTTACTTATTCGTTTTATTAATATTGCGTCTATTTGAACGATTTCAACGATCTAAAATGCTTGAAAATGTTATTTTAAGCAAAACAGCACGTTTGAGCTTTAATCTGCGTTTTAACGCGTAAAACAGCATAAAATGACGAATTTTTATATTCGTTTTATTAATATTGCTTCTATTTAAAATTTTAACGATTAAATTTAATGCTTATTTTAGCAAAACAGCACGTTTTGAGTTTAATCTGCGTTTTAACGCGTAAACAGCATAAAACGACGAAATTTTTATTATTCGTTTTTATTAATATTGCTCTTATTTAACGATTTCAACGATCTAAAATGCTTGAAAATGCTTATTTTAGCAAAACAGCACGTTTTGATTTAATCTGCGTTTTACGCGTAAAACAGATAAAACATGACAATTTTTATTATTCGTTTTTATTAATATTGCTCTATTTGAACGATTTCAACGATCTAAAATGTTTGAAAATGCTTATTTTAGCAAAACAGCACGTTTTGAGCTTTATCTGCGTTTTAACGCGTAAAACAGACAAAAACGACATGATTTTTATTTCGTTTTTATTAATATTGCGTCTATTTGAACGATTTCAACGATCTAAAATGCTTGAAAATGCTTATTTTAAAAGCAAAAACAGCACGTTTTGAGCTTTTAATCGCGTTTTAACGCGTAAAACAGCATAAAAACGACGAATTTTTATATTCGTTTTTATTAATATGCTTCTATTTAACGATTTCAACGGATTTAAAATGCTTGAAAATGCTTATTTTAGCAAAACAGCACGTTTTGAGCTTTAATCTGCGTTTTAACGCGTAAAACAGCATAAAAACGACGAATTTTTTATTATTCGTTTTATTATATTGCGTCTATTTGAACGATTTCAACGATCTAAAATGCTGAAAATGCTTATTTTGCAGCAAAACAGCCGTTTTGACTTTAATCTGCGTTTTAACGCGTAAACAGCATAAAAGACGAATTTTTTATTATTCGTTTTTATTAATATTGCTTCTATTTAACGATTTCAACGATCTAAAATTGAAAATGCTTATTTTAGCAAAACAGCACGTTTTGAGTTTAATCTGGCGGTACATTATTCGTTTTTATTAATATTGCTTCTATTTAGAAACGATTTCGCTTGATCTAAAATGCTTGAAAATGCTTATTTTAGCAAAACAGCACGTTTGAGGCTTTTAATCTGCGCAACGCGTAAAACAGCATAAAACGACGAATTTTTTGATATTGCGTTTTTATTAATGTGCTCTATTTGAACGATTTCAGCGATCTAAAATGCTTGAAAGTGCTTTTTAGCAAAACGGCACGTTTTGAGCTTTTATTCTGCGTTTTAACGCGATAAAACAGCATAAAAACGTGACAGAAATTTTTATTATTCGTTTTATTAATATTGCGCGTCTATTTGAACGATTTCCAGCGATCTAAAATGCTTGAAAAATACTTATTTTAGCAAAACAGCACGTTTTGAGCAATGCTGCGTTTAACGCGTAAAACCAGCATAAAACGACGGGTACTACATTATTCGTTTTTCATTAATACTGCTTCTATTTGAACGATTTCAACGATCTAAAATGCTTGAAAATGCTTATTTTGTAAAACAGCGCGTTTGAGCTTTAATCTGCTAACGCGTAAAACAGCATAAAAACGACGAATTTTTTATTGTTATTCGTTTTTATTATGTGCTTCTATTTGAACGATTTCAGCAATCTAAAATGCGCGAAAATACTTATTTTAGCAAAACGAAATTTTGAGAGCTTTAATGCGTTTTAGCGCGTAAAACAGCATAAAACGACGAATTTTTGTGTTGTTTTATTAATATTGCGTCTATTTGAACGATTTCAACGATCTAAAATGCTTGAAAATACTTATTTTAGCAAAACAGCGTTTGAAGACTTTTAATCTGCGTTTTTAACGCGTAAAACAGCATAAAATGAGCGAATTTTTTATTATTCGTTTATTAATATTGCTTCTATTTAAACGATTTCAACGATCTAAAAAACTTGAAAATACTTATTTACAGCAAACAGCACGTTTTGAGCTTTTAATCCGCGTTTTAACGCGTAAAAACAGCATAAAACGACGGGGAATTTTTATTATTCGTTTTTATTAATATTGCTTCTATTTGAACGATTTCAACGATCTAAAATAGCGAAAATGCTTATTTTAGCAAAACAGCGTTTTGAGCTTAATCTGCGTTTTTTACGCGTAAAACAGCGCAAAAACGACAAAATTTTTATTATTCGTTTTTTATTAATATTGCGTCTATTTGAACGATTTTCAACGATCTATAATGCTTGAAAATGCTTATTTTAGCAAAACAGCACGTTTTGCCCCGAGCTTTATTCTGCGTTTTTAACGCGTAAAACAGCATAAAAACGACGAAATTTTATTATTCGTTTTATATTTTATTGCGTCCTATTTGAACGATTTCAACGATCCACAAAATGCTTGAAAATGCTTATTTTAGCAAAACGAAAGCACGTTTTGACTTTAATCTGCGTTTTTAACGCGTAAAACAACATAAAACGACGGGTACATTATTCGTTTTTATTAATACGTACGTCTATTTGAACGGTTCAACGATCTAAAATGCTTGAAAATACTTATTTTATGCAAACAGCACGTTTTGACTTTTAATCTGCGTTTTAACACGCGTAAAACGGCGTAACCCGAATTTTTTATTATTCGTTTTTTATTAATATTGCTTCTATTTAAACGATTTCGAAAAATTATAAAATGCTTGAAAATGCTTATTTAGCAAAACAGCACGTTTTGAGCTTTTAATCTGCGTTTTAACGCGTAAAACAGCATAAAAACGACGAATTTTATTGTCGTTTTTTTATTAATATTGAAAATACCATTTGGACGATTTCAGCTTGATCTAAAATGCTTGAAAATGCTTATTTTAGCAAAACAGCACGTTTTACAGACTTTTATTCTGCGTTTTAAGGCGTAAAACAGCAGCATAAAACGACGAAATTTTTATTATTCGTTTTTTTTTATTAATATTGCGTCTATTTGAACGATTTCAACGATCTAAAATGCTTGAAATACTTATTTTAGCAAAACAGCACGTTTTGAGAGCTTTAATCTGCGATTTTAACGCGTAAAACAGCATAAAAATGACGAATTTTTTATTATTCGTTTTTTTTATTAATATTACTTCTATTTAAACGATTTCAACGATCTAAAATGCTTGAAAATGCTTATTTTTAGCAAAACTAGCTTTTATGAGCTTTAACATCTGCGTTTTAACGCGTAAACAGCATAAACACACAATTTTTATTATTCGTTTTATTAATATTACGTCTATTTGAAACGATTTCAACGATTTAAAATGCTTGAAAATTGCTTATTTTACAAAACAGCACTTTTAGCTTTAATCTTGCTTTAACGCGTTAAAAAGCTAAAACACGAAATTTTATTATTCGTTTTTATTTTATTGCGTCTATTTGAACGATTTCAACGATCTAAAATGCTTGAAATGCTTATTTTAGCAAAACAGCACGTTTTGAGCGTTAATCTGCGTTTTAACGCGTAAAACAGCATAAAAACGACGAATTTTTTATTATTCGTTTTATTAATATTTGCACATTTGAACGATTTCAACGATCTAAAATGCTTGAAAATGCTTATTTTAGCAAAACAGCACGTTTTGAATTTAATCTGCGTTTTAACGCGTAAAACAGCATAAAACGACGATTTATATTATTGTTTTTTATTAATATTGCGTCTATTTGAACGATTTCAACGATCTAAAAATGCTTAAAATGCTTATTTTAGCAAAACACACGTTTTGACTTTAATCTGCGTTTTAACGCGTAAAACAGCATAAAACGACAATTTTATTATGTTTTTATTAATATGCTTCTATTTGAACGATTTCAACGATCTAAAATGCTAAAATGCTATTTTAGCAAAACAGCACGTTTTGAGCTTTATCTGCGTTTTAACGCGTAAAACAGCATAAAACGAGAAATTTTTATTATTCGTTTTATTAATTGCGTCTATTTGAACGATTTCAACGATCTAAAATGCTTGAAATGCTTATTTTAGCAAAACAGCACGTTTTGAGCTTTAATCTGCGTTTTAACGCGTAAAACAGCATAAAAACGACGAAATTTTTATTATTCGTTTTTATTAATATTGCGTCTATTTGAACGATTTCAACGATCTAAAATGCTTAAAATGCTTATTTTAGCAAAACAGCACGTTTTGAGCTTTAATCAGCGTTTTAACGCGTAAAACAGCATAAAACGACGAAATTTTTATTATTCGTTTTTATTAATATTGCGTCTATTTGAACGATTTCAACGATCTAAAATGCTTGAAAATGCTTATTTTAGCAAAAACAGCACGTTTTGAGCTTAATCTGCGTTTTAACGCGTAAAACAAGCATAAAACGACGAATTTTTATTATTCGTTTTTATTAATATTGCTTCTTTTGAACGATTTCAACGATCTAAAATGCTTGAAAATGCTTATTTTAGCAAACAGCACGTTTTGAGCTTTATTCTGCGTTTTAACGCGTAAAACAGCAATAAAACGACGAAATTTTTATTATTCGTTTTTATTAATATTGCGTCTATTTGAACGATTTCAACGATCTAAAATGCTTGAAAATGCTTATTTTAGCAAAACAGCACGTTTTGAGCTTTAATCAGCGTTTTAACGCGTAAAACAGCATAAAACGACGAAATTTTTATTATTCGTTTTTATTAATATTGCGTCTATTTGAACGATTTCAACGATCTAAAATGCTTGAAAATGCTTATTTTAGCAAAACAGCACGTTTTGAGCTTTAATCGCGTTTTAACGCGTAAAACAGCATAAAACGACGAATTTTTATTATTCGTTTTTTTTAATATTGTTCTATTTGAACGATGTCAACGATCTAAAATGCTTGAAAATGCTTATTTTAGCGAAACAGCCCTTTTTAGCTTTAATCTGCGTTTTTAAAGCGTAAAACAGCATAAAACGACGAAATTTTTATTATTCGTTTTTATTAATATTGCGTCTATTTGAACGATTTCAACGATATAAAATGCTTGAAAATGCTTATTTTAGCAAAACAGCACGTTTTGAGCTTTATTCTGCGTTTTAACGCGTAAAACAGCATAAAACGACGAAATTTTTTTATTCGTTTTTATTTTATTGCGTCTATTTGAACGATTTCAACGATCTAAAATGCTTGGAAAATGCTTATTTTAGCAAAACAGCACGTTTTGAGCTTTAATCGCGTTTAACGCGTAAAACAGCATAAAAACGACGAATTTTTATTATTCGTTTTATTAATATTGCTTCTATTTGAACGATTTAACGATCTAAAATGCTTGAAAATGCTTATTTTAGCAAAACAGCACGTTTTGAGCTTTAATCAGCGTTTTAACGCGTAAAACAGCATAAAACGACGAAATTTTTATTATTCGTTTTTTATTAATATTCGTCTATTTGAACGATTTCAACGTTCTAAAATGCTTGAAAATGCTTATTTTAGCAAAACAGCACGTTTTGAGTTTTAATCTGCGTTTTTCGCGTAAAAAAGCATAAAAAGACGAAATTTTTTTATTCTTTTTTTTTAATATTGCTCTATTTAACGATTTTAACGATCAAAAAAACTTGGAAAATGCTTATTTTAAAGCAAAAACAGCTCGTTTTGAGCTTTATTCTGCGTTTAACGCGTAAAACAGCATAAAACGACGAAATTTTGCGATTCGTTTTATTAATATTGCGTCTATTTGAACGATTTCAACGATCTAAAATGCTTGAAAATGCTATTTAGCAAAACAGCACGTTTTGAGCTTTAATCTGCGTTTAACGCGTAAAACAGCATAAAAACGACGAAATTTTTATTACTGTTTTTATTACTGAGCCGGTGTCTATTTGAACGATTTCAACGATCTAAAATGCTTGAAAATGCTTTATTTTAGCAAAACAGTTACGTTTTGAGCTTTTAATCTGCGTTTTAACGCGTAAAACAGCATAAAAACGACGAATTTTTATTATTCGTTTTTTATTAATATTGCTTCTATTTGAACGATTTCAACGATCTAAAATGCTGAAAAATTATTTTAAAGCAAAAACAGCACGTTTTGAGCTTAATCTGCGTTTTAACGCGTAAAAACAAAAGCATAAAAAACGACGAAATTTGATATTCGTTTTATTAATATTTGCGTCTATTTGAACGATTTCAACGATCTAAAATGCTTGACGCTATTTTAAAGCAAAACAGCACGTTTTAGCTTTATTCTGCGTTTTAACGTAAAACAGCATAATAACGACGAAATTTTTATTATTCGTTTTTATTTTATTGCGTCTATTTTGAACGATTTCAACGATCTAAAAATGCTTGAAAAATGCTTATTTTAGCAAAACAGCATCGTTTTGAGTTTTAATCTGCGTTTTAACGCGTAAAACAAAGCATAAAAACGACGAATTTATTATCTGTTTTTATTAATATTGTTTATTTGAACGATTTCAACGATCTAAAATACTTGAAAATGCTTTATTTTAGCGAAACAGCACGTTTTGAGTTTTAATCTGCGTTTTTAACGTGGCGCGTAAAAACAGCATGTAAAAAACGTAATTTGAAATTTTTATTCGTTTTTTATTAATATGTGTCTATTTGAAACTATTTCAACGATCTAAATGCTTGAAAATGCTTATTTTAGCAAAACAGCACAAGTTTGAGCTTTTATTCTGCGTTTTAACGCGTAAAACAGCATAAAAACGACGAAATTTTTATTATTCGTTTTTTATTTTATTGCGTCTATTTTGAACGATTTCAACGATCTAAAAATGTTGAAAATGCTTAATTTTAGCAAAACAGCACGTTTTGAGCTTTTTAATCTGCGTTTTAACGCGTGCAAAAACAGCATAAAACGACGAAATTTTTATTATTCGTTTTTATTAATATTGCGTCTATTTGAACGATTTCAACGATCTAAAATGCTCGAAAATGCTTATTTTAGCAAAACAGCACGTTTTGAGCTTATTCTATTTTAAAACGCGTAAAACAGCATAAACGCGATTTTACTTATTCGTTTTATTTTATGTCGTTTTTAACGATTTCAACGATTAAAATGCTTGAAAAGTTTATTTTACAAAACAGCACGTTTTGAGCTTTAATCTGCGTTTACTAAAACAGCATAAAACGACGAATTTTTATTATTCGTTTTTATTAATATTGCGTCCATTTGAACGATTTCACGATCTAAAATGCTTGAAAATGCTTATTTTAAACAAAAACGTTTTGAGCTTTAATTCGTTTTAACGCGTAAAACAGCATAAAAACGACGAATTTTTTTTATTATTCGTTTTTATTAATTATTGCGTCATTTGAACGATTTCAACGATCTAAAATGCTTGAAAATGCTTATTTTAAAAACACACGTTTTGAGCTTTAATCTGCGTTTTAACGCGTAAAACAAACAAAAACGACGAATTTTTTATTATTCGTTTTTTAATATTGCGTCTATTTGAACGATTTCAACGATCTAAAATGCTTAAAATGCTTATTTTAGCAAAACAGCAGTTTTGAGCTTTAATCTGCGTTTTAACGCGTAAAACAGCATAAAACGACGAATTTTTATTATTCGTTTTTATTAATATTGCTTCTATTTTTTGAACGATTTCAACGACTAAAATGCTTGAAAATGCTTATTTTAGCGAAACAGCACGTTTTGAGCTTTAATCGCGTTTAACGCGTAAAACAGTATAAAAAATTTTTAATTTTTTTTTATTCGTTTTATTAATATTGCGCTTTACGAACGATTTCAACGATCTATGCTGAAAATGCTTTTTTGAAACAGCACGTTTGGTTTTAATCTGCGTTTTATCGCGTAAAACAGCATAAAAATGACGAATTTTTTTATTATTCGTTTTTTATTGCGTTCTATTTAAACGATTTCAACGTCAAAATGCTTGAAAATGCTTATTTTAGCAAAACAGCACGTTTTGAGCTTTAACGCGTTTTACGCGTAAAACAGCATAAAACGACGAAATTTTTATTATTCGTTTTTTTATTGCGTCTATTTGATCGATCCAACACACAAATGCTTAAATGCTTTTATTTAAAAACATACGTTTTGAGTTTTAATCTCGTTTTAACGCTTAAACGCATAAACGAATTTCATTCTTTTTTAATATGCTTCTATTTTTGAACGATTTCAACGATCTAAAATGCGTTTTAAAAGTAACGTTTAAGAAGCTTTATTCTGCGTTTTAACGCGTAAAACAGCATAAAACTCAGGATTAATTATTCGTTTTTTATTAATATTGCGTCATTTTGAACGATTTCAATCACGTTCGAAAATGTTATTTTAGCAAAAACGCACGTTTTGATTTTAATTTTAACGCGTAAAACAGCATAAAACGACGAAATTTTTTATTATTCGTTTTTATTAATATTGCGTCTATTTGAACGATTTCAACGATCTAAAATGCTTGAAAATGCTTATTTTAGCAAAACAGCACGTTTGAGCTTTAATCTGCGTTTTAACGCGTAAAACAGCATAAAACGACGAAATTTTTATTATTCGTTTTTATTAATTGCGTCTATTTGAACGATTTCAACGATCTAAAATGCTTGAAAATGCTTATTTTAGCAAAACAGCACGTTTTGAGCTTTAATCTGCGTTTTAACGCGTAAAACAGCATAAAACGACGAAATTTTTATTATTCGTTTTTTTATTAATATTGCGTCTATTTGAACGATTTCAACGATCTAAAATGCTTGAAAATGCTTATTTTAGCAAAACAGCACGTTTGAGCTTTTAATCGCGTTTTAACGCGTAAAACAGCATAAAACGACGAATTTTTATTATTCGTTTTTATTAATATTGCTTCTATTTGAACGATTTCAACGATCTAAAATGCTTGAAAATGCTTATTTTAGCAAAACAGCACGTTTGAGCTTTTAATCTGCGTTTTAACGCGTAAAACAGCATAAAACGACAGGTACATTATTCGTTTTTATTAATATTGCGTCTATTTGAACGATTTCAACGATCTAAAATGCTTGAAAATGCTTATTTTAGCAAAACAGCACGTTTTGAGCTTTAATCTGCGTTTTAACGCGTAAAACAACATAAAACGACAGAAATTTTTATTATTCGTTTTTATTAATATTGACGTCTATTTGAACGATTTCAACGATCTAAAATGCTTGAAAATGCTTATTTTAGCAAAACAGCACGTTTTGAGCTTTAATCTGCGTTTTAACGCGTAAAACGCATAAAAACGACAGATTTTATTATCGTTTTATTAATATTGCTTCTATTTGAACGATTTCAACGATCTAAAATGCTTGAAAATGCTTATTTTAGCAAAACAGCACGTTTTGAGCTTTTAATCTGCGTTTTAACGCGTAAAACAACATAAAAAAGACGAAATTTTTATTATTCGTTTTTATTAATATTGCGTCTATTTGAACGATTTCAACGATCTAAATGCTTGAAAATGCTTATTTTAGCAAAACAGCACGTTTTGAGCTTTATTCTGTGTTTTAACGCGTAAAACAGCATAAAAACGACGAAATTTTTTATTATTCGTTTTTATTTTTATTGCGTCTTTGAACGATTTCAACGATCAAAATGGTTGAAAATGCTCATTTTAGCAAAACAACACGTTTTGAGTTTTAATCTGCGTTTTAACGCGTAAAACAGCATAAAAACGACGAATTTTTATTATTCGTTTTTATTAATATTGCTTCTATTTGAACGATTTCAACGATCTAAAATGCTTGAAAATGCTTATTTTAGCAAAACACACGTTTTGAGCTTTAATCTGCGTTTTAACGCGTAAAACAGCATAAAACGACGAATTTTTTTATTATTCGTTTTTATTAATATTGCGTCTATTTGAACGATTTCAACGATCTAAATGCTTTAAAATGCTTATTTTAGCAAAACAGCACGTTTTTTCTTTAATCTGCGTTTTAACGCGTAAAACACATAAAACTACCAATTTTTATTAATCGTTTTTATTAATATTGCTTCTATTTGAACGATTTCGACGATCTAAAATGCTTGAAAATGCTTATTTTGCAAAACAGCACGTTTTGAGCTTTTATTCTGCGTTTTAACGCGTAAAACAGCATAAAAACGACGAAATTTTTATTATTCGTTTTTATTAATATTGCGTCTATTTGAACGATTTCAACGATCTAAAATGCTTAAAAATGCTTATTTTAGCAAAACAGCACGTTTTGAGCTTTAATCACGTTTTAACGCGTAAAACAGCATAAAAACGACGAAATTTTATTATTCGTTTTTATTAATATTGCGTCTATTTGAACGATTTCAACGATCTAAAATGCTTGAAAATGCTTATTTTTAGCAAAACAGCACGTTTTGAGTTTAATCTGCGTTTTAATGCATAAAACAGCATAAAAACGACAATTTTTATTATTCGTTTTTATTAATATTGCGTCTATTTGAACGATTTCAACGATTTAAAATGCTTGAAAATGCTTATTTTAGCAAAACAGCACGTTTTGAGCTTTAATCTGCGTTTTTACACGTAAAACAGCATAAAACGACGAAATTTTTATTATTCGTTTTTATTTTATTACGTCTATTAAAACGATTTCAACGATCTAAAATGCTTGAAAATGATTATTTTAGCAAAACAGCACGTTTTGAGCGTTAATCTGCGTTTTAACGCGTAAAACAGCATAAAAACGACGAATTTGTTATTATTCGTTTTTATTAATATTGCTTCTATTTGAACGATTTCAACGATCTAAAAAAGCTTGAAAATGATTATTTTAGCAAAAACAGCACGTTTTGAGCTTAATCTGCGTTTTAACGCGTAAAGCAGCATAGAAACGACGAAATTTTATTATTCGTTTTTATTAATATGCGTCTTATGAACGATTTCAACGATTTAAAATGCTTGAAAATGCTTATTTTAGCAAAACAGAACGTTTTGAGCTTTATTCTGCGTTTTAACGCGTAAAACAGCATAAAACGACGAAATTTTTATTATT
This sequence comes from Dalotia coriaria, assembly GCF_025399875.1. Classification (NCBI taxonomy): domain Eukaryota; kingdom Metazoa; phylum Arthropoda; class Insecta; order Coleoptera; family Staphylinidae; genus Dalotia; species Dalotia coriaria. Next base: position 11,268 of record NW_027047654.1, read on the forward strand.
CGTTTTTATTTTTATTGCTTCTATTTGAACGATTTCAACGATCTAAAAATGCTTGAAAATGCTTATTTTAGCAAAACAGCACGTTTTGAGCTTTATTCTGCTTTTAACGCGTAAAACAGCATAAAACGACGAAATTTTTATTATTCGTTTTTATTAATATTGCGTCTATTTGAACGATTTCAACGATCTAAAAAAGCTTAAAAATGCTTATTTTAGCAAAACAGCACGTTTTGAGCTTTAATCAGCGTTTTAACGCGTAAAACAGCATAAAAACGACGAAATTTTTATTATTCGTTTTATTAATATTGCGTCTATTTGAACGATTTCAACGATCTAAAATGCTTGAAAATGCTTATTTTAGCAAAACAGCACGTTTTGAGCTTTAATCTGCGTTTTAATGCATAAAACAGCATAAAAACGACGAATTTTTTATTATTCGTTTTATTAATATTGCGTCTATTTGAACGATTTCAACGATTTAAAATGCTTGAAAATGCTTTTTTTTAGCAAAACAGCACGTTTTGAGCTTTATTCGTTTTAACATCTAAAAGCTTATAAAGAAATTTTTATTATTCGTTTTTTTTTTATTGCTTCTATTTGAACGATTTCAGCGATAAAACGAGAAATGCTTATTTTAGCAAAACGCACGTTTTTGAAGCTTTAATCTGCTTTAAGCGTAAAACACATAAAACGACGCACTTTTATTACTCGTTTTTATTAATATTGCTTTAATGAAATTTAACGATCTAAAATGCTTGAAAATACTTATTTTAGCGAAACACGCCGTTTGAGCTTTTCGCGTTTTTAAGCAAACACACTAAAACAATTTATTATTCGTTTTTATTAATAATGCATTTTGAACGTTTATCTAAAATGCTTGAAAATGCTTATTTAGACAAACCACGTTTTGAGCTTTAATCTGCGTTTTATCGCGTAAACAGATAAAGGAAAATTTTTATTATTCGTTTTATTAAATTGCTTCTATTTAAACGATTTCAACGATCTAAAATGCTAAAATCTATTTAGCAAAACAGCACGTTTGAGCTTTAATCTCATTTTAACGCGTAAAACAGCATAAAACGACGAAATTTTTTTATTCGTTTTATTTTATTGCGTCTTTTGATCGATTCAACGATCTAAAATGCTTGAAAATGCTTATTTTAGCAAGACACGTTTTGGCTTAATCTGCGTTTTAACGCGTAAAACAGCATAAAACGACGAATTTTTATTATTCTTTTATTAATATTGCTTCTTTTGAACGTTTCAAATTTAAAATTTAAAATTTTTTTAAAAAAAAGGGACGTTTTGTTTTATTTTCTTTTTAAAAAACAGATAAAAAAAAAATTTTTTTATTTTTTTTATTTAAAACGTTATTTAACGATTTAAGTTAAAATGTTAAAAAGCTTTTTTTTCAAAAGCGTTTAGCTTTTTTCAGCTTTAACCCAAAAAAAAAAAACCTTTTTTTTTTTGTTTTTTTTAAAAAACCCCTGTTGAAAAATTTCAAACGATTTGGGTTAAAAACTTTTTTAGCAAAACAGCATTTAGCAATTTTTTTTTAAAAAAAAAAGCGTTTTTTTTTTTTTATTAATAAAATTTTTTTTTGAAAATTTTTCCCTTAAAAAGTTGAAAATATTTTTTAAAAACCCGGAGCTTTAACGCGTTTTTTTAACGGTAAAAAGCTAAAAAAGTTTTTTTCGTTTTTTTAAAATTTGGATTTGAAGTTTAACGATTTAAAAACAAAAGCTTTTTTGCAAAAAAGCAGATTTTTCTCGTTTTTAAGCGTAAAAAACATAAAAAAAAATTTATTTTTTTTTAAACGCCTTTTAAGTTTAATTCAAAAAAAAATTTTTAAAAAACACGTTTGGTTTTTTGGTTTTTTTAAAAAACCTAAAACGGAAATTTTTATTATTTTTTTTTAAAATTTGGCTTTTTTAAAGTTTAAGTTAAAATGCTTAAAGCTTTTTTTAAAAAAAAAAAGCATTTTTTTAATTTTTTGGGGAAAAAAAAAAGGGAAAATTTTTTTTTTTTTTATTTTGGCAGAAGTTTTGGGGTTTAAAAAAACTTAAAAACTTAGAAAAAGCTTTTTTTAAAAAGGTTTTTTAAAAAAAAAAAAAATTATTTTTTTTAAAACTTTATTTAACACAACGTTAAAGCTTAAAATGTTTTTAGCAAAACAACGGATTTAAATTCGTTTTAATAAACCATAAAAAACGAAATTTTTTTTAAACTTTTTA